>NC_056731.1:1787146143-1787416143 GCF_019279795.1 Protopterus annectens
TTCAGCAACAGCTAACTGAAAGCTGGCAACTGGGAAGTGGAGCAGCAGGACAGAGAACCAGACAGCAGCAGAAGCAGCTGTGACAAACACAGGTAATGTAAAGTAATACTATAAAGGTGTACATACTGTGAACCCTCCATATGTGTCATTGGTCTGTATCCATATGTATATGAAGATGTGTAAAGGGCAGGAGACATACAGCAACTATCAGTGAAGGCTGTACATACATTTGTATGTGAGAGCATCTATGTGCACATATCAATGTTGTTTGATTGTAGGTTGTAGTGCCATGTACAAATTAGGTTACACAGCTATGTATGTTTAGCAGTATGTTAGTGTGTGTATACAGTATGGTAGACAAATATGTTGATATACCTGTCTAACATATGGATATGTATGTATGTCAACATATGTATGTGTATATATATATATATATATATATATATATATATATATATATATATATATATATGTGTGTATATATATATATATATATATATATATATATATATATATATATATATATATATATATGATATGCATATATGTATACATACATAGAGAGAGAGATGTAGGAATACATAGACAGATGTCGATAGAATATTGTACCAACATATCTATGTAATGCACACATGCAGATATAGATATATGTAGATACATATACATAGTCAGACTGATCTGACTACCTATAGTTATGATTGTATATGATGACCTGTAACACAGCCTGTCCCACCCCTCTGTCACTCACACCCCTCTGTGCCCCCTCCACATCTATAGCAATATATGTACATCAATATATATATATGTGTATATGTATCTGACATATATATATATATATATATATATATATATATATATATATATATATATATATATATATATACATATAGATATATCTATATACATATATATATATATATATATATATATATATATATATATATATAGAGAGAGAGAGAGAGAGATGTATATAAAGTCTGAGTGAGGCACATGTGTACAGATGTATTGCAACAGGTGCCTGGTGACAAAGGCATGGAGTGAACACCAGTGTCAAATCCAGAGTATCATACCACATTCCAGATCACCTACACCAGTAACCACCAGATATGTGATTGGCCGCCCACCACTGCATGTGTCAGGGGTGAGCAGGGTCAGAAATGTGTACAATAGTGGCCCCAATGATAGTCACAGTGGCACACTATCCCTGGAATACCTGCACATGGTATGTGTCCGCAGACATGGTGAGTCAGGTATGGACATGTAGGTCGGTGTACCCCCCACACCACATAATGGATGCCATGGTATGGACCTCACATGACAGCAACAGATATGGAGAAGGACACAGTGACATGTACAACACTGTGACAACGCACTCAAACACATAATCCAATGCACAGTGACTGACAACACCACAGAGTACACATATGCTACCCACATAGAGGTTACCACGCCCAGATTTACATATGGAGGTCACACCCATGACAGATGTCCAACAACTATAGTAACACCTCCCGCCATCCACAACCTAAATGTCTGCTGTGTGTCGTCCGTGCCACTGCAATAGTGTGCACATGTGGAGGTAAGAGTTCCTACTCACAGATAAGACACACCCTGCAATAAACCACACAGTGTGACGAGACTCCCCATGAGTACATGTCACACATACCCCTGCTGAATGTTAGTCAGATAGGTAATATGCCATATGAGTCACCCTGTGTAACTGTGTGACAGCAGCAGGTACCATCACACCACATGTGTCACAATGGTCAGGGTAGCAGAACAGTACGCTGCTGTAGACACAGGGGCAATAGCATATTGTATAGTATTGTATTGTAATGTAATGTATTGTGTTGTATTGTATTGGTATGGTGAGGTGCCTCCTTCATGGAGTGGAACCACTGTGCGCCAGTGTACAGGTACATATCCTGTAGTCAGGCTAGTGTTACATAGCACTTCTATATGTGTGTTTAGCTCCTGTCAAAGGTTATGTAGCATGCAACTGGGGATACCATCATGTCCCATCCATGTTGTGTATTCTGCTGTCCTGTGGGTGTCTCTCACCTGGACATCTGTGATGACGGGGAGGTTACAGTCAGCTGGGATAACTATGCCTTATTACAGGGGAGAGGGCGGGGTGACACCTGCACTGAACCTGTCCACCACAATGTTGTCGATATCTGTGGTGTCAGTGAAATATGTGTTGTGTACTACCTATGGGCATAGAGGATGGCTCCTGACCAGGTTGCTAACATAACTGAAGAAGGCCTCCTGGTCATCTGTAGTGTCACTCTTGATTTCCCTCTCAACGTTGCCTTTGTAGTCAGTATGATGGGAAATAGATCCTTACCAGTGCTGCTCAGACATGCCCTCCCTTCAGTGAATGATGCTCTGTCTTGCAGTAGCTTCCATCTTCTGTAATACAATCTGTCTATGGCTGGGGTCCACCAGACAGGATGCTGTCCCTTTGTGGAGAGTGTCTTGGTCATATATGGGATTGCATGATCCATGCATTCTTGGAGATGTCTGTAGAAAGCAATTGTGTAGGGGTCAGCATTGTGGGTTGTATCTGCCACTGGCCCAGTGGGCTGTAAGTATACCATATCACTGTTACAAAGTGTAAAGTTTGTATCTGTAATGTTATGCACTATAGTCATCTGTGCTGGTGGTGGAGGTGGGATATGTATATCCAGGGCAATCAGTGTGTGGTCAGCCCACAGTAGTTGCCGATGTAGGCCATACAGTACCTAGATACAAACCCCCAGAGTGAGGAGGTGCTTCTGACCTGAATCGGTGTTCTGACTGCTGGTGTTTGGTAGTATGTCGTATGGAGTCTGCCAGGTACTGTTGCACAGTTGCTGGCCGAGCACTGATAGCTGACCATCTACATGTGTATCCACCAATAGACAGACAGATGCTACATATATGAGATATGTTGTATCATAACAGTCGAGTAGCATGTGTAGTATGTGTGCCAAAGTCTGCTGACATATATTGCTGATACCAGGTTATTTTCTTTCTCAGGTACATGGCCCACCTGCGGAACCCCACCTACTCCACAGCTGAGGATGAGGAGATACACCAGAGCCTGGTGCGGGACTATGCAATACTCTTTTCCCACACCAGCCAGAATCAGCAGGAGAGCGCTACACTGTGGCAAGACCTTGTCCGTCGGGTAAATGATATAGGCACGCATAATAGGACATATGAGCAGGTACGACATCACTGCAGTGATTTAATCAGACATGTCCATCAGCGTGCATCAGATATCCACAGGCAACAGGTCACCACAGGTGGTGGGGTGGCTACACATCCCCCACTCACCAGACTGGAGGGACTACTCCTGAGTGTAGTGGCTCCAGTCCACCAGCAACAACAACAGCAGCAGACATGCATCATGATGGAGGCTGGAGCCACACAGCAGCAAGACAGTGAACGTGCAGGTAATATGTCATATGTATAGTTGACTGTTGTGTACACTGGTAGTTAATGCATGTGTGAGGTGTGTCCTTGGTTTGTAGCTGTCACCATAGTATTTAATGTGCAAGTGTGATATCCTCAATATTAGCTGCTGACCTGTGAAAGGCGACTGTTGTACTCCTGACCTGTATCATACTCAGTAACAATGGCACAGTTGTGCCCACTGACATTAGTTTCTTCATGTCTGCAGGACCCTCTGGTATAACTGCAATGCAGCCTATCCATGCTGGTGAGTGTGTATTAACAATTCCTGTAATAGTGTTGATAGTAATAGTACTATTTGGCTCACTTAGTAGTGCTCTTTGTATGCATGTAGGTGTGTCTGTTTCTGTGTGTTGATATCATGCATACTGAGTACTGTACAATTGTGTGAAACTGTGTGCATGTGTGCATGTGTGCATGTGTCCCTTGGAGGGACTACTCCTGAGTGTAGTGGCTCCAGTCCACCAGCAACAACAACAGCAGCAGACATGCATCATGATGGAGGCTGGAGCCACACAGCAGCAAGACAGTGAACGTGCAGGTAATATGTCATATGTATAGTTGACTGTTGTGTACACTGGTAGTTAATGCATGTGTGAGGTGTGTCCTTGGTTTGTAGCTGTCACCATAGTATTTAATGTGCAAGTGTGATATCCTCAATATTAGCTGCTGACCTGTGAAAGGCGACTGTTGTACTCCTGACCTGTATCATACTCAGTAACAATGGCACAGTTGTGCCCACTGACATTAGTTTCTTCATGTCTGCAGGACCCTCTGGTATAACTGCAATGCAGCCTATCCATGCTGGTGAGTGTGTATTAACAATTCCTGTAATAGTGTTGATAGTAATAGTACTATTTGGCTCACTTAGTAGTGCTCTTTGTATGCATGTAGGTGTGTCTGTGTCTGTGTGTTGATATCACGCATACTGAGTACTGTACAATTGTGTGAAACTGTGTGCATGTGTGCATGTGTGCACCTGTGCAGGTGTGCAGGTGTGCATGTGCACATGTGTGCATGTGTGCACCTGTGCACCTGTGCAGGTGTGCACCTGTGCATGTGTGCACGTGTGCACGTGTGCATGTGTGCATGTGTGCATGTGTGCACCTGTGCAGGTGCATGTGTGCATGTGTGCATGTGCATGTGTGTGCATGTGTGCACCTGTGCATGTGTGCATGTGTGCAGGTGTGCATGTGTGCATGTGTGCATGTGTGCACCTGTGCATGTGTGCAGGTGAGCATGTGTGCACCTGTGCATGTGTGCATCGCTGGTAATGTGTAGACATTGTAAACTGTGTTTCCTGTTTCCTTCCCACAGGTTCTGTTGCTGCTCTGCTGTCATGTAGCAGGGAACCTGAGTCAGGTGCCGTGGGTACTGATAATGATGACATTGGTGTAATGGCACAGGAAGGTATGCCAGGGTCCGCCATTGGTCAGCCGATTGACAGTACACAGCTGTCGACCCCATCAATGCGCACAGTTATCCTGCCAATACACCCCTTGTCACCACTGTCCCTAGGTGATGGACAGCATACAGTGGGCATTGACCAGGGTAATGTGGTATCTGTGGCACATGCCTCCCCACACAGCAGCCATGGGCATGGCCCAGAGATGGTACCACACAGACAGATGTCCAGGGGTTCTTGTGGGAGCATCCATGGGTGTACTGCCCCTGTCAGACATGCCCACAGAGGTCTTACAACCTCAGCTATGTTTCAGACTGTCATGCAGGCACAGTCACGTATGGAACGGTACACCAGACAGGGTCTGAGGGAGCTGGCAGCATGTCGCACAGCCATGACTGACAGTATGCGTGACATTGCGGCTGCCATCCGTGATTTCACCGATGTCATAGACAGATGTTGTGGGGACATATTAGACCGGTTCCACAACTACATGTCCATGAGCCAGGGTGATGGTGGGTGGTTGAGGCGTCGACGTGGCCGTATGCCAGCAACAGCAGCAGCTGGCAGTCAGCGCGGATGACAACAGGGCCGCGGCCGCCCCCGTAGTGCCAGCAGCAGCCCCAGCAATGCTGGGTCTGTGTTTCATCAGACCGCCCCAGGAGACCACGTGCACGTGGCTCTGGCCAGGCCCGACAGGGATCTGTGTCCAGTCAACGAACACCTGCTTCTGATGACAGTACCCAGTCTGGGTTGGTACCGGATATGGTCCGTAGCACCCCTGCAAGGCACAGGTACCGTGTCCGTGGCCAGAGACACTGATCTGTATGACCTGGCAGGTACAGTCTGTGGCTGTCCACAAACACCAGTATATGGCAGCCATGAGGTGGAACTGTGTGCATCCATACACACATGCAAATTGACAACACCTAGGGCTACCACATACATGCACACACTGCATCAACATTGCCCCACCTTCTACTGCTGTCCCTCACCAACACACATACACATACATGTCAATTGGTGGTATGGGTGGCTGACTCAGGCATACCAAGTTCACACCCTGTGCATATGATGAAACTGTGCCAACTCCTGCAATCTGTAACAACTGTGCAGGTACAGGTTAACATGTTGCTGATGCACAGGGTGACCACATAGATGTGTAGTAATAGTATCATGTTGTTAACAGTACTGTGTGCTGAATTAATTGTGGGTATATCACAGCATGCCTGATGCAGTAGGTGTGTGATTGTCATGTCCTGTTGTCTACACCCATGGTAAGTACCATAGTGTATCATCTGCACATGTTGGCATACTGGTGGTAATGATGTCAACAGAAGGCTACATACATAGGTAGCACAGGGGATAGGGTAATGAATTTAGTAATACACAATGATGGACATGTAAATTGCAAGTGGCATGTTGCCCACACTAGACTCTGCAATGCAGATGTTTGAGGATGTTGATATGTGTGCAGTACTACACGACTGGTACAGGACACACAGGAGCACCCTAGCACTGCATGCTCACATCTCATACCATGCTAGACAGCCCCAACACACATAACTAACTGTCACAGGAGGGAGAGTCCCCATATATGTCAGGGATACTGTGGTGGCAGGCCAGGGAGCATACATCCTACTAAGTATGGAACCACTGAGTGAAGGCTCAGTGTCTGTTATTTGACATATGTATTACTGCAGGTATGAGCACATGGGTTTCTATCCAGTTATTGTACATCCTGACAGTACATGCATGTTCTGTACACTTGTGTGCACTGAGACTGGACCCTAGCCATCTGACCCGTGTATTTCCATGTACATGTGCATAGTGCCTGCATATTTGCAGTGTTACCTACTGGAACTGGTACAGCTTGTTTGTTGTACAATGGACTACATGGAGCCCTGTTTACTGTATCTTTGTTTGCATGCATGTTTGCTTGCAATTACCCTGGAATACTGATCACACCTGCAATGCATAGTTATAGAGCTTCTGTGGACTCCTAGTGCCATCTGCATAGCCTACTATATGTATGTCCATGTCCCACTTGACAGGTTGTCACTGTTTGTCCTGTTCACATGTACATTGCCTGTGACACAGTGCATATGACCTGCCTGGCATGTGTCCACGTGAGCAGTCATATATGCTACTGCTAACTAATCACAGGCACTACACCTTCACACATTCATCTTCTGTTGAACTACCTGCTTTGCTAGGGACAGCCTGCACCTGTCACCCCTGGCCTTTCAGATATTGGCAAAGGCTCTTGCTACCCCCATAGTGCCTATGTTAGGCAGGGCTCAAATGACAAACCCACCTTCATAGGTATCACAAGGGATAAGACACTAAGAGCAATGCTACCCAACGCCAGATGTCTAAACCTCCAGATGCATGCACCCAAAACACTCCTTGGCATGGAAAACATCGATATCTGTGCAGAAACAGATGCCTAGTTCAGGGCTACTGAGAGCACACCAGCACTACCGGGTGTAACCCGGTTGATTTCTTTGATACAGACACCAAGGTCATTGCCGAGGGGAAGGTGGTTCACACAGCCTACCTGGATCTTGCAAACGCCTTCGCAACAATACCCCACTTGGGCATTCTAGGGAAGCTCACCAGCTTAAATATAAGCCCCTATGTCACTAGATGGATTGCACAGTGGCTCAAGAACAGAACCCACATGGTTAGCATTGCTGGAGCCATGCCAGACCCCATAACAGTTACGGGTTGTGTCCCACAAGGCTCAGTCTTGGGACCCTCTTGTTTGGTATATATTTATTGGAGGTACAGGCCAACACGGATGGACTGTGGCTGTCCAAATATGCAGATGACTGCAAACTGGCCACCATAATCGACTCTCCAGCTGACACAAGCATCTTCCAAAGGGGCATCATAGCAACAGACAACTTGTGCCAGAGCCATGGCCGTCTGCTGAACAGTGTTTAGAAGGGGAATGTGCATCCTGTAGTCTGTTCACCTAGTTGCCAAAAGGGACATTGTCCTCACACACACTAACCCCCCTCAGCCAAAAACACACACTTGCCAATTGCAGGATTCAAACACCTAGCTGACTGTTATGACACTTGAGACGGACGCATTAGCAGAGCATGCTATTTGCATTACTGGGGTTTTTTTCTTCCCCTGCTATACTTATAGAGTGCTGACATCATCAGTGTTTAGAAAAGGGAATGGGCATCCTGTAGTCTGTTCACCTAGTTGCCAAAAGGGACATTTCCCTCACACACTAACCCCCCTCAGACAAACACACACACTTGCCATTCACAGGATTCAAACCCCTACCTAACTAGGTTATGACACTTAAGACGGATGTATTAGCAGAGCGCGCTATTCGCATTACTGGGAGGTTTCTTTTCTCCTGCTGTACTTATAGGGTGCTGACATCATCGGTGTTTAGAAAGGGAATGTGCATCCTGTAGTGTCTTATCCTATTTGCCAAAAGGGACATTTCCCTCACACACACTAACCCCCCTCAGACAAACACACACACTTGCAGGATTCAAACTCCTACCTAACTATGTTATGACACTTGAGACAGACGCATAAGCGGAGCGCGCTATTCGTATTACTGGGAAGTTTCTTTTCTCCTGCTGTACTTATAGGGTGCTGACATCATCGGTGTTTCGAAAGGGAATGTGCATCCTGTAGTGTCTTATCCTATTTGCCAAAAGAGCCATTTTTCTCACACACACAAACCCCCCTCAGACAAACACACACACTTGCCATTCGCAGGATTCAAACCCAAACCCCTACCTAACTACATTATGACACTTGAGACGAATGCATTAGCGGAGCGCGCTATTCGCATTACTGGGAGGTTTCTTTTCTCCTGCTGTACTTATAGGGTGCTGACATCATCGGTGTTTCGAAAGGGAATGTGCATCCTGTAGAGTCTTATCCTATTTGCCAAAAGGGACACTTCCCTCACACACACACAAACCCCCCTCAGACAAACACACACACTTGCCATTCGCAGGATTCAAACCCCTACCTAACTATGTCATGACACTTGAGATGGACGCATTAGCGGAGCGCGCTATTCGCATTACTGGGAGGTTTCATTTCTCCTGCTATACTTATAGGGTGCTGACATCATCGGTGTTTAGAAAGGGAATGTGCATCCTGTAGTGTCTTTTCCTATTTGCCAAAAGGGACATTTCCCTCACACAGACTTACATACACACCAACCCCACTCACACACACACAAAAACACACTGAGCATTTGCAGGATTTGAAACCCCTACCTAACTATGCTATGAGACGGATGCATTAGCGGAGCAGGCTATTCGGATTACTGGAAAGTTTATTTTCTCCTGCTGTACTTATAGGGTGCTGACATCATCTGTGTTTAGAAAGGGGAATGTGCATCCTGTGGGGAGGCAGACACCAAGCACACTATGGCTAAGCTGTCATTCCCTAGGGCAAATAGCCTAGTGTTGACCTCTACACCATTATGTTTAATTGTCAAATGCACATTATTTGTTGCTGATAGACTGCATATCTTTATTGCCATAGCATTCCCTGTTTGTATGAACAACTTCTGCATCTGTGGAAGATGTTTGCATATGGGAGGGATCCACTATATCACGTATGTCTCTGTAGTCATTTAATTGGGTTCACTGGGCAGATTGCTGTAATGTGGTTGGTTCCTGGCATAACACATAACAATACCAGATATGTGTGTCCAACTGCTAAACCGAGATTTGGCCTAAGTGTGTGAGCATGCCCAGTTCAGCCTTCCCATGGCATGTTGTCAAAGTGTGTGAGCATGCCCAGTGTGAGCATTCCATATGTTGGACTCTGCAGCCCACCACATTTGTGGATGTGTGTGAACTTCAGCAACTATCACCCGTTTATGGTTGTGGGTTGTGTGTCATGTTGTGTAGTTACTGTACAACTGCTTTGTGTGTGAACACAACAGGATTATACTGTGCCTGCAGTGTTTGCATGGGATACTTTGCATACAGTTGTCAACATCCTTTCACACTGACCTAACACTGTAGTACTGTATAGTGTACTGGTAGTACTTTGACTGTGGTGGACAGTATCCTGGGCTTTACTGCTATCACTGCTTTACATTTCAATAGTGGGCACAACAGCCTGGTTGGGGCCAGTTGTGTACATCTGACCATGTTGCATTCTGTTCAGATATGAACTACTTACACCAGGCTTGTCCAACATTGTTAGTGTATTCCACAACATAGGTGTACAATTGCAAACACTAGCGATGTGCCCTAGTCCATGTCTAATGCAAGTTGGAGAGTGTGTTTGTCCTTCAACACACATTGTAAGAGGAGTTTGCCATGACATATGTCATGGTTAGTATACTGTGCCTCTGTCTACCTGTGACATGACAGTGATACCCAGGATAAACCTACCATCTCCCGTCCACCCATCAGGATTCCTATTGAGGAAGATTGATAAGTGACTCTATGGGTAGCCTGTGCTGAGGGTTCACTCATGGGTGGCAGTGGCTTCTGTGTTATGGATCACACGGTACAGCTTGTCCTATGTAAGTCAGTGCTGGGGTTCAGGTCTCTCATGTGCATAGCTCACTGCCATTCAGATTGTACAAGGTGCAGCATGTTTATTGATGCCAGCAACACAGGCAACACATGGCATCTGTGCAGGCTGTTTGATACTCCTGATGAGGTACTGTTGGGGACTTTACAGTTGATGGAGGTGTCTGCTGAGGTACATCCCACAGGGGCTATTGTAGTCGATTGCACCACTGATGCAGGATGACTGCAGAGCCACAATGACCTCCCCTTATATAGATCTGACAGCCTTCATGATTAGGTGGGTATATGGTATGTTTCTGTAAACACTACAGCACATGTTTGTCCAATGCAGGATATCTATCACCCTGTGTCCCCAGGTCTCTCATTACATGTTAACTACATAATGGGTTAACACCTATGTGGTAATTGGTGGGCACTTACTGTATATCCACGGGGGTTAACTATACACGTTTCTGCACTTAGCTTGCTGACATGGCTATGGCACCAGTTGTCTGTTTCTATGTGGCCCTTTTGTGGGATGCATGTGTCAGCTGGTGGATCATATGTGGTGAGCAGTTTGTAGTCCTCTGCAAAAATGTTAGGACACAGTCCTTCCATGTTTGCCTGTACCTATGGGACATATATACCAGACGAGGGAGATACCAGGACAAAGCCTTGTGGGATGCCAGTTATATCTGGTTTGTAGTCTGACATGGCTGAAGCATGTCTGACCATGTCTGTTCTGTCCTTGGTCTGGTTTGCACCCCTCTACTGACATGTGGGTTTATATTTAAGCTGGTGAGCCTATCTATACTGAACATGTAGGGTATTGTATAGAAGCCTTTGCAAGGTCCAGATACACTGTGTGGAGCACATTGCCCTCATCAATGACCTTAATGACTGTTTCAATTGAGTCAAACATGGTTAGGGGCAGGATCTGCACTTGAGAAGGCCACACTGGGTTGGGTCCGGTGTCAGTAGGTCCCCAACATCCTTATGTCTGTGGTACATGCTGATCCTTTCCATAGCTGTGCAAACTGAGCTTCTCAGGATTCTGGGGTAGTACTGTTCAGTATCCATTCAGGCAACACCTTTGTTGAGAAGGACCACTGTTGTTGTACACTGCTCTTTGGGTACATATTCTGTGGTAAGGCTGACATTGAGCAGTAGTGTGGTTTGGCATTCCATTCATCTTAGAGTCCATGTGGCACTAAGCCCAGGACACCATCTCATACCATTGCTGCTGTGTGTTTTGCTTTGGAGATGTTGTCTGTTACCTCAGCATCTGCAATGTCAGGGGGCCAGCAGTCTGCTGGGATAGATATTCTGCATTTGTGGGGGTGGGGGGGTTTGCACTGCACCTGTCAGGATGTATGTTGGCAATATGTGTGTGTGTTTGTGGTATTTGTATGATTCAGGGCATATCTGTGAATTTCCAACATGGCTCCTACCATCAGTTGTGTAAGCCTTGGGATTATCCTTAGTGTCCTGTACAATTTGTATCTACATAGGTTCATAGGTTCATACTAGGCTATCCACCCTGGGCATTTGTTAGCCTAGCCAGAGTGTGTGTGGCTTTTGAGACCCCTTGCTATGTGGATATTATGGCCATTTATGATTTGCTTTGCTGTGCCTCTGTCTGGACATGACACAGTGAAGACCCCCACTGTAACTCTACAATCATCCATCCACTTGGCAAGATTCCTGTTGAACAGTGTCAGTGAGGGGCTCTGCCTAACATGGAGTGGGATTCTGGTCCAGGGTGTGGGGAGCCTCTGGATTATGTATCTGTCCCACCGGCACATCCTATTTCATTATTTGTTGAGGTTGACATCTCTCACTCTCGCAGCTCCAATGGATATGTGTTTTCTGGGGTGGAGCATGTCCATTACTCCTGTGTTGGGCATGGCCTCCTACAACAGGCATGCAATGCCTCTGTGTGGGCAGTATGTGACTGGATTCAGCTGGGGTGTCTACAGCCAGGCAGCATATGACATATATTTGAGACACTTTATCCTCTTGGTGAGGTACCTTTGAGGTCTTTCTAACTGCTGCAGGTGTCAGGTAAGGTAGATCCCATATGAGGCATTGTACTAGATTATGGGTGTGATTAGAGAAAAGTATAGGGGCACAGTGACCTCTGTTGCCGTCGATGTGACTCCTTTCCTGATACGGTGTCAAATGTAGACAGTCTTCCTAGCCACATTGGCAATGTGGGTGTCACATAACAGGTTACTGTCCACTTGTGTCCCTAGGTCCCTGGTTACTCCTTCCATACATAATGGTTTACCACCTATGTGGTAATTCGTGGTACCTTGTTTGGTATTTGGTGGGACATTCATACTGTCCAGTGTCTTCAGGATGGTTGGGGGGGGGTTATTGTATGTGAGAGTGCGGTCTGTAGCATGCTACAGACTGCACAGCAGTCTTGCCTACAGTTAGTTGCACATGGGTGAACTCCACTGCCTTGTGCATTGTCAGTTACCTGGACGTATGGGTGTCTGTGCTGCCTATGGATACTCACCCTCCTTTTATGTTTTGTTCCAGGTTTTGGGGCCATGACACATGGTACGTGGTATAACCTGGTAGTGCTGGTGTGCTGTCAGGAGCCTTGCAGCAGGTTTCTGTCACTGCACAGACATCGATGTTCTCTATTCTGGGGATGGCCTCGAGCATGCATATTGGGGTGTACACATCTGGCATTGGTCAGCATTTCCCTTATGTTTCTTCCCACTTATGTTTTCTAGGGTGGTGGGTCAGTCTTTTCAGCCTTGCCTACAAAAGGCTCTATGGAGGTGGCAAAGGCCTTATCCAATATTCAGACACCCAGGGATAACAGGTGCAGGCCATCCCAAGGACAGCTGCGTGGCTTGTCAAGCATGACATCCCAAGCAGACAGACATTGGATCCCCTTGGAATGACACCAGTAAGTGTGCTACTTGCTATGACTGATCATTCTGTGTTTGTACTGTGGCATTATTCTTGGTAAGGGTAGGATGCTGCGAACGGTGAGTGTCATACCGGCCTGGACTACATAATCGGATAGCTCATCTGTGTCTCTTTACATGTAGTCTAGGGCAGTACATCTCAGGTCATTCACACCAGCATGGACTATGACTGCATCATATTTCTACTTGCTTTGGAGTGACCTACATATTTCTGTTATGTGACATATTGTGGCAGCCTACAGACAGCTTACTGTACCCTTTCCCTTGTTCAGTCTGGTGTGCGGGACAGCAGTGTGTCTGACTATGGAGTCACCTATTACAACTGTATCAGGCATGTTGTTTCTCCTTCTGGCCTGTGACTGTTTGGCACACCAGCTTTGTGTGCTATGTGTTGCATGTGCTATGTTTGGAGGCTGTTTCATTGGGTGTCTGCTTTAGAGGCCTCTGTTGGTGTGCTGTGTTTGTGATTTCTGCCTCCGGGAATGTATTTCTGTGTTTATGTGTTTGGTTTGCAGTTGTGATAGGTCTATGTGGGTATGTGTTTGTGGTGTGTGTGGTTACCTTCTCCTACTGACTTGTTTTGGGAGTACTGAGTTGAGGGAGCTCAGCCTCCAGTTTGGATGGATGGTTGCATCTCTCACATATATTTGTATTTCTTGGGTGGAGTTGGGGGTTGTCTGTGTACTTGGGGCAGGTGTAACATTGCCTCAGGATTCACAGATTCCACTTGTTGTGGCTGGCCTTAGTGGATTGCATGTGTGGACAGATTTTATTGCCATACTACTGATCAGTAATTACTTCATTGTTCATGTTTGCTCTATCATGTAGTAGCTTCCTCATTCTCTTGCATGTTTTGGTTATGGCTGGTGTCCACCATGCCAGATTTAGGCACTGTGTCTTGTTTTAATTTAGGACTGCATAATCCAAGCATTCCTAGCAGTGTTCATGGAATGGCTGTATTACAGGTTCTGAGGTGTGGCCCATATTTTGCACCTGCACGGGACCTTTAATGGATTCCACATCAGTTTGGAGGTGTGCAAATATTGCTTAGCACATGTTTTCCACTGTGGTTTTCCGGCCAAGGACTGTGGTCAGGATTTGTATATCCAGTGTGATTCCTATATGGTCTGGTTTTACCAGTGAGCAATACACTTCTCATCTTGACATCCCGTACCCATGTTGCTGATTATCACATCCAGTATGCTTACTCCTCTTGTGGGGGTGGTACGTTGTTCCTGGGCCTTTTGGTTTGTGGATTCGATGAACTTTTGTCCTACACTGTTGCAGCTGGTATAATGCTCCCAGTCTATATGTCTGGGTATTTGCAGTCGCCCAATATAATGTGGTTTGGAGGACTTGATATATTCATGTATTCCAGCATAGGCGGATGCAGTTCCTGGTGTTGGGCCAGTAGTCTGTAGCAGGCTATAAACTGGGGGCAGTTTTAGCCACTGTTACTTGAGCATGGCTAGTCCATGCTGCTTTTGTGGTGGTACCAACATGGGGTGTGGTTATCCTTGACAATTCTTGCTAGTCACCCTCCTTTTGTAGCTTGTTCCAAGTTTTGAGGCTGTACAGCACAGTATGAGGTGTAACCTGGTAGTGTTAGGGTGCTGTTGTGAGCCTTGCCTCAGTTTTCTGTTACAGCACAGTTATCAACATTCTCCATACTGGGTGAGCTTAGACTGCATGCATCTTGCTGTTTCAACTTATCCCTTATCTTATTCTTATCCCTTCTGGTACCTATGGAGATAGGTTTGTGTTTTGAGCCTTACCTATTCAGGGCACACTGTGCGTGACAACAGCCTTTGCCAGTATCCACACGGCCTGCACTGATAGGTGCACGCCAGTCCTAGCAGGTGGTGCATCATGTCATGCTCAGCATGTCATCCCAGACTGGCACACATTGGGTCCCCTTTGAGTAACTGCGATACTTCAGTCAATTGTTGCACTTGATCATCTCGTTGTCATGTTGTGGCATGCTGCTTGTTGAGGGTAGGATGTTAGTCAGGGTCCTCAGGTGTGCATATTGTACTTGGTGTTACATTACTTAACACATAGCATTCATGCCTCAGGTGGTGCTGCAGGGCTGCCTCTGTCGGATGCGCATATTACACTTCCCTGTACATGTTTGAGAGCAGGTTGTGTCACGTTAGGCATCCCTGTTACTATATGAGTGAGTCAGAGAGGGGTATCATTCCCAAGGTTCCTACTGAGCCAATGTATGTGCTATGCGTTGCCTCTTTGCCAAGGCCAGGGCATACTGGGCACGCCTCCTTCTGCCTACTGGGGCAGGCTCAGGTTGTTCCTCCTCCGAGTCACGCTGTGCCTGTGGTGGCCTTGGCAATGGTGGGGCTGTTTGGCCCAGCCCTATGCTGGTCCTGCTGCAGCTGTTTTCGCAAGATCATATTATGTAGCATAGCACATACCATGACAATTTGGGTACATGTAGTTGGTGTGTACTGCAAGGCTCCACCAGATGTGTCCAGACACCGGAACCGTGACTTGAGCAGCCCAAACACATGCTCTATTACATTACGTGTTTGTGCGTGTGCCTCATTATGGCGTTCCTGTTCAGGTGTGTGCGTTTCTGATGGGTGTCATCAGCCACGGCTCCAGTGCATACCCTGCATCCCCCACTAGGTGTCCGTGCGGGATGTCCCCATTGGCAAATGTCTGGTACAGCTGCGTCAAATGCCAGATGTGGGAATCGTGGTAGCTCCCAGGACAGCCAGCACACACATTCATTATTATGCCCTGGGCATCACACACGACCTGGCAGTTGATGGAGAGGAAGCCCTTGCGGTTGATGTATGCCCTACCCCGCTCACCGGTTGGTGCTTTGATGCGTATGTGCGTGCAGTCTATTGCACCCACTACCTCAGGGTATTCCGCTATTTGCTGGAAGAGACGCATGTTGCTGGCCAATACCTCACGGGCATTGGGGAAGTATACATGATCACCGACATGTGCTGACATGGCATCCAGGAACTGGTGCAGTACCCTGGAAGCTGATGCCTGTGATATCCCCATCATATCGCCAGTTGGTCTCTGGAAGGTACCTGTTGCTAGTATTCTTAGGCCAACACATACCTTGGTTTTCACTGGGATGGGTTCCCCTCTGTTGGTTCTGTGTGTGAGGCGTGGCCTGCACAGCTCCACTATTTGCTGCAGGAGGTCTCTGTCCACTCTATAGCACTCTACTGTCTCCAGCTCATGTAACCCGTGGTAGGTGACCCTGGGCCTGTACACTCTTCTCCGTCTCCTCACTGTGGGTTGTCTGGCACCATCAGCATTGTCACCACCCTCAGCAAGTCGCCTATGTCTCATTATGACAGCTATGGCAGCCCCTAACATTTCTGCTCTGAGTTCAGCTTTTTCAGTTTTCACTTCTGATAACGTAACGCCTGTCTTGCAGTGTCTCTTGAGAGAAACATTCTGCACTGCTGTTTGTAGAGTTTTAAGTGCTGGGCTGGCCTAGTATTCTGCCTGTGTAATTGCCTGCATCTAATTGTTTTCACCTGCTAGCTCCAGCAGTATTCCCTGCTAACTTCCTACTACATCTGTTGCTTCCTTTTTCCTTTCTGTTTCCTCAGGGTGGGGCCATGTGCAAACCAGCAGAAACACGCTCACAGTGGCTTACACGCACGCACACATACTTACACAGTTCAGAATCTGCTTATTTGGTTTTAAACGCGTGCACGCCCGCGCACACGGTGTTAAACATCTCCCAACATGCTCCCACATGCTGTGTCTGCCTTACACGCGCGCACACTGCCTTACACGCGCGCACACTGCCTTACTCGCGCTTCGTGGCACGCACACGTGCGCATACACGTCCAGCAAGAAACTTTGGTGTAGGCAACAGTGTACACCTTCCATTTCTTGACTTTCTCATGTTTACTTAGTGGCACACCTCTTTCCTTGATATCTGCCTGACATCTGTCATGTAACTCTAACCTCCAATGAACTGCATCTCTTTCTACCATTCCCCCTGTGATGTCACCTATCTCCTACTCTGTTCCTCCCCCGTATGTAACTCTTACACTACTCAGAATGTGCTCATTTTTCTATGTGACAGTGGAATTCAGTATCCTTACACTCATTTGCATCAGATTGCCTACTAATGCTTAGTTACATCTCTTAGACTCAGCTTCCCCCCTTAGCAACCACTACACGGTGGCCATGTTGGTTTTGCTCTGCTGGTCCCTCCATTGACATTCCATGTATTGCATAAAACCTACATTTGTGGGTTTAAAACCTTCGTTTTTATGTTCTATGCAGCGCAGCCCATTTGCGCGGGGCTGCGCTGGGTTTAAACATCGGCAATCGCCGAAAAAAAAAATTATATTTTTAATATATTTGCATGGGGTCACCTTGCCAATGGCCACATATTTGGCCATTGGCATGCTGCCTATCACATATGCATCCTTTATTTGGAGCTGACATGGCTCCATTGCCGTGTTTGCAGAAACGTACTCAGTTGTCAACTGAGTACATTTCTGTAGCTAAAACGGCTCTTACATGAGCTGTTTTGGGCTTCCTGGATCACTAATCAGCCTCATTTGCATGCTATTCGGCTGCAAGTGAGTTGATTAGCTTATCCACGCCCACTCCGTGTAAGAGCCATTTTAGCTTGACTCTTACATGGACTTTGGGCTGTTCCTGGATCGCGAAGGCTGCATGGAGTCTTACACTACTCTTAGACTCCATGCAAGCCTTCGTGAATCCGGCCCATTATGTGTACATTCTTTATGGTAATCGTGATACAGTGGGATTTTGGAATTAAGTTTTTCCCACTGCAGTGCAGAGTTGGTAAATTTAATTTACGGGTGGTGTGGGGGGTGCAGGGGGGCTTGCCCCCCTGCAGAAATGTAGTAAAAAGTGTGTTTGTTAGTTCGGTGTCTTTATATGTGGAGTGGATGTTGTTTTCATGTGATTTGCAGTGTTCAATGTTATAATGCACATTTTAGATGTTATGAAATTCGATGTTATGGATTTTAGATGTTTTGAAGTGGAACTATATATATATATATATATATATATATATATATATATATATATATATATGTATATATATATATATATATATATATATATATATATATATATATATATATATATGTGTATGTATAATATATATTCATATAATATATACTTAATATGTCTATATATGTAATTCCTAGCGGTTGTCCTTGATATACATCTGTCATTTGGATTATAACTTCATACGTGCTGATACTGTTACTGTGCAGTTGTAACCAAGAGGGTGATTGTATACAGTGCCCATGAGCTTACAAATTTTGTAAGATCAGCAGTGTACGTATTACTCGATCTTAATGAGTATGTATAACTACTGACTGTAGTCTGCTCAAAGAAGCTTAAGTTATGACAACTATCTTATTTTGGGATTTATACCTGTGTGGCTTATCTAATTTAAAGATTTAGACTTGTATTTTTCAGCAAACCCATATATCTTGCTCTCTCTCTAAAAGTAATTCTTAGTCCATAGAAAATGTCAATGAAAATTTAGTTTTCATCAAAATATTTCAACACAGTGATATTGAAATAATGCTTTTGGATCATGTTTTATATTTCTTTTATATGGGTACATCTGATGGTGGATATTATAACAAACATATAACACAAAAGAAAGCAAACTCTAGTTTTACATTATGCTGCAGTTTTTGCAGCTGACAGTTTCAAATTGTAGTTTGTAGTCTGCTCTAAAGCTAAGCATACTTATAATTTTTGTATAAATCTGCAATGCTTGCCAAGCATTTTGTAATGTCACATGTTTATTTCTAAATTATAGTGGCTAAAATGCTATGAGTATCATAAACAGTATGCTTGTGTTATAAAAAATCCATTTAGTAGGGTCTGATACAAGTGCTCACATGCTAGTTGCTCATGACACACTGGCTTGCTACCACTTGCTCGAAAAGTCTAACTCCCTTTAGCCTGATATCACTTAACTTCTTAGCCATCCCAATAACTGACCCTATTAAATTGTATAACTCGACCAAACCCCTAACTCACTCCCTAACCCCAAAACTCGCTTCTTACTCAAAAATCTTAAAATCGCTCTTCTAACTCCCTAACCCTAAAATCCTCCTGCCACTCTGTCTCTACAGCTGCTGCTACACTTACCTCCATCACATTCAAATAATATGCTCAGATAAGGTACGATAGCTGCTTGCCTGAGCTCATGTTCACATTTGAATGTGAGTAGCAGCCTGTATAACCTACAAGACACGTGTGTCCCTGGCTTTGAGTCTGGGGTCTACAAGAATATAATGACTTGAGTACTTGTAGTAGATCCCATGTTCTGCATTTTTAATAGTCATTCCAAATGCTACTTATATTTGGATTCTGCTGTAGAAACTTTTTTCAGGTAACAAACACTAGATCATAATATTTTCATGAAAAGACAAATAAAGATCAAATAACAACTACACCTGTATTCATTTACAGTAACATTTGGAAAAATTACTTATATATATTGACAACATGCTACCTTGAATTAAATTTAAAATGCACATTATTTTAATGTATATTCTTCTTCTTTTGGCTCTTCCCGGTTAGGGGTTGCCACAGTGGATCACCTGTCTGCTCATGATTGGCAGTGGAGTGCTATGGTGTTGAGTTGCCAGCCCAGTGTCCAACCTTCCACAGAAGGCACACAGATGCATGCACTCACGCCTAGAGCCAATTTAGAGTGTCCAATCCACCTACAGCATGTCTTTGGGATGTGGAAGGAAACTGGAGCACCCGGAAGAAACCCATGCAACCACAGGGAGGACATGCAGACTCCACACAAAAGGCACCCCAGCCAAGCATTAAACCGGAGAACCTCTTGCTGTGAGGCAGAAATGCTAACCGCTGCACCACCGTGGCAACCCATTCTAATGTATATTCATTTCTTTAAAATAAAATATTGCCAGCATTTTGTAATCAAACCACAATATATCCTCAGAAAACATGAGCTGATCTATTCATAGTCCAAAGCATTACTTAAGGTTATCTGTGAATAGCAGTGCAAAACAGATATGCAAATAATGTCTGCAAATGTCATTTAAAATGAATTAGGAAAAGCAAAGCCTTTTTTGAAAACATGTCCACTTACAGCAAAAGAGTAAGCTGTGTAAAGTTCAGCATTAGGAAGTTGCAAATCACTTTGCAAAAGCCTGAGGATTCATGTTACTGTTTTTTTTTCTTTGAATATTGCGAATGACCATGGCTAAGTGAAGTCATGCTTCAAATGTACAACGAAATCTGCAGATTGTACAGTGATTAAAACTGATGTCTTAAAAAAGAAAAGTGGCTTATAACGTTTTATATAAGGGTATGATTTTGTGGACATGCTGATGATTTCATTAAAGGATAGAAAGGATGAGATAGGAAAGACTGAGAAAGGAGAGACAAGCAAAGAAGGGGAGGAAGTGGGAGAGGATAGGCACTATGCTTTTGTTGGAGGATAGACTCCCTATTTATTCATTTTTTTTAATATATGAAAGGGTAGTATGGGTTGTATATAGGTAAGATGAGAAAGGATAAGGGAATAAGGGCTGGTAAAGTGCCATCAGGAGTCCCATTCCACAGAACTTCAAACATGTCTACTGCGAAATGGTGTTGCAGTGCAGAATCCTGATGTTGAAAGGGTAAGGGCCTGTGCTGGTACAGTGTTCTACACCAGCTGAGACAGAATGTCTTCAATACAGTGAAGAAAGGCTTCAACTGGCTGAATTATTTTGTCTACTGCCTCCACCAGTATGTCCTCTTGATCATTTTTATATGCCATTTCATATACTATTTAAATATTAAAGTAAAATCTTTATTGAAGTTAACCTTGTGTAAGGGAAGTGCTTATGCATAAAAGGGGGGGGGGGTAGTCATTTGGGAAGTGATTGTGTACTTGGGAAGAATGAAATGAGTCAGCCTTAGTCTGCTGTAAATCATCAAACCAGTGATGTCACCAGTGGTTGGAGCTGGTTATACCCATCAGAGTTGAAAGTTGGTCACCTAAGCCCTGTATTGTTTCCATGTACTATGTCATGTGCATGCCTCAAGCTTGTCCCTGATAAAAATCCTTTAGAATGTAGAGCATGATGAATATTTCCTTGTTGGATCAGTCTGAAGTGCAGCCTTCTGCCTTTACAGGTGATGCCATCATTTGAAGTACCAGAACAAGAATGAGGAAGGTATGGTCAGGGATGTCTTAAACAGGATTAGAACCACTTCCTGTGGACAGTGATGTATGTATGGTCAGGGATGTCTTAAACAGGGTTAGAACCACTTCCTGTGGAGTGTGATGTACGTATGATGAGGGATGTCTTAAACAGGGTTAGAACCACTTCCTGTGGACTGTGATGTACATATCATTAGGGATGTCTTTAACAGGGTTAGAACCACTTACCATGTAGTGTGATGCAAGTATGGTCAGGGATGTCTTAATCAGCATTAGAACCACTTCCTGTGGAGTGTGACACCACCTTAACCAAACCTTACTTAGTAGCAGGGACATTACAACAGCTATTGATATTATTGGCAAGTTTGGTTTAATCAAAACTTATATGTCACAAACATGTTTTTACTTAATGGAAACCAGTTACCTTTCCTTTTTATGCTTGATTAAAATGGAAATATATGATTAATAATTTCTGCTGCAAATGCCCTTTGGTAAAGGTTATATTTTTGTACCATTACACTTTTAAGTCTCACATAGTACAGCAGATGTTTTCTAATTTTTTTTCCTTGGGGGAGATGGAAAAAATTTCATTTTGAAGTGATGAGGAGTGACTCATAATGCTGAATGGGTAGAGACTGCACTTCGGATTGATGCAAACATGACATTCAGATGACTTTGTTTGTTCTTTTGACATTATGATTTGGATTCATCTAGGACCATTCATGCATTCGTTAGGCGAGCTTGGGACAGCTGTGGAGCAGTGCAGTCTGTGGAGACATCAGCAGAGCATCCATGTCAGTCGGATATGCATTCATGATACTTTGGCTGCTTGCTCATGATTGGTGAAAACCCGAAATTTGCCAATAATGCTCAGGACACATATGCATAATACTACAGTTCATAGAGATGAATGTAAATTGGTCTAGTTTACATGCAAAATATGTAAATTGCCCTGAATTTATGCCAAAAAATTGATCATTGCCATATTAATTCAGCAATAGCCGAGATAGGTGGCAAATGCATAAGGATACTGCAGACTTATTGAATTAAGGAAATATTTTAAAAATATTATAATTTAATACAAAACACTAACATTTATTTTATTAATGAGATAAAGGTTATATATAATGAATTTGCATACATGATATGCATATTACGATAGCAATAACGGATTGCTGGATTTGTCTTTTGGAACTTGGATTTCATTATAGCAGCAGTGAAAATAATTATTGGTGACCGAATTGATCATTATTATGGTATAATTTACTCATTGTGCATACAGGGGTATAAATGCAGTCATTTACTACTGACGTTCATCAGTGTTAAAGATATCAGTAGGCATATCTGATGAATTGGAGATCTCTGGACTGACAGTAACGACAAAAAAAAAAAAATGGCAGTATTATGACTGCATGACAATGGCAGAGGATAGGACAAGGATGCTTTTAGCATTCATGACCTGAATGAACTGTAAGTAATATATTACAATTTTACATGGATATATTGACATGTCTGAATGTAATTATATTGTTTGTGTTAAGTAACATTTTTATTTAACGTGAGTGTCAGGAAGACTGAACCAGTGTTCTGTACTTTAAAAGTTGATTGTATCCAAACATTATTTTTTTCCAAACATCTTTATTAAATTTACGCATATGAGAAAGGCAATCTTAAATTTATATAAATGAAAACATACAAAATGATATCACTTTAGTTACAGACAATTTACATCACAGACACCATTGAAACAACTATAGTTGCAACATTATACATCACTTATAAACCATTCAGTCATTGTCAGTTAAGCATTATATAGCTCATTCAAATCCTACCTCTTAAACCTCATTTCTGCTCTACATATATTGTTCCCACAATTCCCATTTTTCCTATGTAGTTTGCTCCTTCCCTTTTCTAAAGATCACAGTTCCAGTTGTTTTATCTCTGTTACTATATTCACTATTTCTAGTAAAGTTGGTCTAGACTTTGATTTCCATTTTCTAGTAATTGTTTTTTGACAGCCACCAAAATTAGACTCAGCAAGGCTTTACTATGTCTAGGCAATTCTGATTCTATAGCTTAACTCAAAAAAATCATCCCTCCAGTCAGTCCATTCTGCTTAGCCAGCATCTCCAACAAAGCAGTCTGCAGGGAATCCTAAAAGTCTGACAGCTCATCGCACTTCCAAAAAATATGTTCCCAGCTACCTCTTCCTTGCCTGTCACACCTCCAACATTTGCTATCCACCTGAGGAAAAATTCTTTGGAGTCTATTTGGGGTATAAACATACCTATGTAAACACTTCCAAGCAATGATCCTAAATCTTCTAGACTTTGTTGCATATTTGGGAGATATACATATATCCTCCAATTGTCTCTTTGTGAATTGCTTGTCCAATCTCTCTTCCCAATCCTTTCTAAGCTCCTATGATTGATTCTTATAATTATCATGCAGTATTTTATATGCTTTACTAATTATTCCTTTTTTAATGACAGCTTCTGTTCTAGATTCTATTAAAGACTATACCAGTGCTGGTCTTTCATTTAGGAGCCCCCTATTTCTTTCTCTTTGCTTATACTCTATCAATCCTTGAGAGGGAAGGCAATCTCTAACCTGCGGTCCACATAAATTCTTGGCCTCTTCCCATTCTATTACCTTTCCCTTTCTAGTTATTTGCTCCCAGTACTTTGGTTTCTTTTCCAGTTTTCTCCAATAAATTCCATTCCCCTCTTGCCTATTATCTGTATCCCTAACCACAGTCATCCCTATAGGCAAAATCTCTTTTCTCCATTCTTGTGCTGGTTTAGTTCTTAGAATACTCCCTGCTATTTTATGAATATAATACTCGGTATGATTTTGGTTGCTCTCCTTAAGAGTCTGCATCCAAAATCCCAATCTCTCCTTCTTTCTTGAGCTTCCTCCCTGTGTCAACATCATTGTTTTCTACTTTGAATTACAGTTTTCTGTTTGTGCTATGTATAAGAGCTTTAACTGTGTTGCTCTAAAATAGTTCCTCAAATTAGATAATTCTAGTTCACTTTGTTCAATTGGTGGAATCATCTTATCGCACTTGACTCTTGCTGTCTTCCCTTCCCAGATAAAATTCTTCAACTCTTTTTTAATTGCTATCCACAACTTCTCCTCCTGTTGATAAAAGTATGCCTGACCTGTGTACAAGATTAAAGGGACTAAAAATATTTTGATGGCTTGTATCTTAGTATCCATATACATATAATAAGACCTCCAGTTTCTCAATTTTTGTATTATCTTCTGTTTAGTCTCTTCCCACATATCCTTAGCTGCCATCACAGAGTCATTTGTAATCCATACTCCTAAATATTTCATGTTATCATGTCCCCATAAATATGGATATTGTTGGAACAATTTGTGTGTGGGTAGATAATTTCCTGTTATTGCCTTTGTTTTACATTCATTAATTTTGTAGCCCAAGAAGACTTGAAACTGTCTTATAATGTTCCACAAAACTGTAATGTCTTCTTCTGGTTTTGTCATATATAAAATAATATCATCTGCAAATAGAGCCAGATTTTCCTAACTATCATACCAATTATATCCTTGAATTTCTGAGTCCCTTATTTTCTTTGCCAATGGTTCTAAATATAATACAAACAACAAAGGGGAAAGCAGGCAATCCTGCCTGGTTCCTCTACTCAAGCAAAAATTATCGGAGAGGATCCCACCCACTTTAATTAACACCTCCGATATCTCATATATTCTTCTAATCAACCTTATAATTGTATCAGGGAAAGAAAATGCTTCCATTGCCCTGCTCATGAAGTCCCAGTCTACTCTTGTCAAATGCTTTCTCTGCATCAAGACCCATCAATAAAAGTGGTGGTTTCTTACATTCTGCTTCCCGCCGGATCATCAGTGTTCTGTTAATATTGTCAAATGGTTGCCTCCCCTCCACAAACCTACACTGATCCATATCTATCAATTTCGGATCTGAATTTGATAAAGAAATTTTTTCAGGATGGTTATTCAGCAGAATATCTGAGACAAAGGAAAAGAGGAGTACTTATATTAACTGCAAGAGGAGCTTCAATAGTGATAGATGAGGAAATAAAAGATAATAATGGAAGATACATAGTACTAAGGGGCTACTGGCTGGGGAGAAGTATACTGGCAAGCATTTGCATCCCCCCTAAAACTGCTATAATAGAGCTTAAACAAATTCTGGGAGAAATAATCAGCTGTCATCAAGGAATATTACTTACAGAAACACCATATAATCACAGCAGCACTTTAAAGCATTTTTCCAAGGCGATTTATCTCCTTGCACCCTTCAGTGTTGGAGTTTTATCGTACAACCCTGTCCTCGTATATGTATATGCCATGTCATATAGCTGTTTAGACACAGACATCCATATAAACTGAGTGATGCAACTGTGAAACAGTTATACTAATACAGCAGTCTGGAAAAGTTAACAAATGTTGCTGTCCAGGCCAAGGCCATCAAGTAGTAAAGACAGACTGGGCCAGAGGATACCAAACAATAAACTGTAAGTAATGCAGGTGTATAGTTCAGCAGCCTCTATCTACACTCTGTAGACAATCTCTAGGGGGTAAAGACCTCAGTTGACACAATGGGATGTAACTGTTACATAAAAAGGCACACCTGGCACCATCACAAGCACACTGACAAACAGAGCAGTTTGTATGGCAGGTGGCAGTAGGCCTGCATTTAACCAAGGTGGATTGTATGGTAATGAAAATCCATATACCTTAAGGCAACTCACCCCTGATGGTCTTCAGGACTTTGGGCTTTCAGGATTCTGTAGCACTCCCATATACATATATGTATATATAATTTGGTTTGCAACAGTGAAGAAGTGTCTGTGGGGGCCTAGATGGGAAAATATAACAAGGGAATGTAGATTTGTGAAGAAATTTATGAAAATGTTTAGCATGAAAATGTGAATTCACTACTAGGAGTTCGGAGTGAATTTACATATTACTCACTGAGATACAAAAACTGGGCTAGGCTAGATAGATTTTATATCTCACAGGAACATGTGCATTTAATTGAAGGTCTTGAAATGCACCCAATAACTATTTCAGATCATGTACCACTAATAACTAAAATAAAAACACAAGGTAATGAAATGAAAATAAGACACTGGTGCTTTCCCAACTACAGCTGAAAAGAGGAGAATTTAAGGAATGGGTTGTGGAATTAATTCAGGAACTACTAGAGAAGATAGATCTATCTTCTGAAAAAAACAGCTAAAGAGTGGGATAAAATTAAAGTGTAGTTTAAAACTAGGTTGGAAATAAATGAAAGGGAGATATGGATAAACAGTAACAAGAATTATTTAAAGGGATTGACAAATCACACTTTCTGACTTTGTCTCTTTTTATACATGTAGTACTGATGGAAAAATATGGGATCAAAACAAAGAAAGGATAATGTCAGCCATGAGGAAAATTGTGTACTCATGGCAGCACTTAGGACATATGGGAAACTTCTTTTTGTTAACAGGGTCCCCAACAAGCTGAGAGGAACAAGGTCTGGAATGAAGCAGCTGTTGACCTTAATGCATTGGGTGGCAGAAATTGAGCATTTGCACAGTGCACAACACAAAAATGGACAAATGATATGGTAGCATGTGCTAGAAGCAATGCCAGGCAAAATGCAATTTCCTGTACCACAACAGGGGCTGGGGTGGGTTCCAAATCTTTTTCAGCTAACACCAGATGAGAAATACCATCTATCCATCCATGGGGATGACTATGGCACAGAAGATGGTAGAACAGCAATAATTCGAGGTGTCTGTGGGGGTCCACTTTTAAATCCTGAAATACCAAAATCTCAAGTTTTGCGATACTGAACTCAAAACATCTAGATTTCTGTATCTCGAAATTTAAAAGTGGAAAAAAGTTTAACACAGCTAAAATAAAGTGTTTGCAGGAGGACAAGCCCCCCCTGCACTCCCCACACTCCCCCTACTTAAATATACCAACTCTGAGATTGCGCTACAGTGAAGAGAACAGTAATGCTCCTGTTGCACTTACCATTCTCATCATGGTAATGAGATCTCGGAGTTGGTATATTTATGTAGAGGGGGGTGGGGGGTGTAGGGGGGCTTGCCCCCTGCAAGCACTTTATTTTAGTTAATTTGTTTTTTTTTCCACTTTTAAATTTCAAGATACCGAAATCTCGATGTTTTGAGTTCGGTATCTCAAAACTCGAGATTTTGGTATTTTGGGATTTAAAAGTGGACCCGTCTGTGGATACTGATGCATGTATTACCAATGTCCACAGAGGCAACAACACTCATCTTTTTATTAAGTTTGAATTAAAATCAGTAACATACATTTATATAGAGAGAATTGAATGTTGACAATGAATGATCTCATTAAGCACATCGCAATTAATTATTCTTAGGTGAACTTTGTACATCGGCACAAAATGGAAATGAAGGCAGTGTGCATGATATGTGTCCCACTAAACTCCTTGTGAGCATATACTACTGTATGCTATTCCATTATTATTAATGTTTTCAAATCATTTGTTTACAGGGTCAACATCAGAAGCAAACAGTCCAACTATACCAATAAATTCGGATGATATTAGCAGGAACAGAAAGTGTGTTGCTGCTGCTTCTAACATAGTTATATTCATGAAGCATCCTGAGGAAAGTAGCAGGAGTCCCCAAGTTTAATGCACAAATTTCTCCATCAACAACATGTTAGTAGTTGTGCAGAAAGTGACAGTGCATCACAAAGTCAAGCATAAACTGGCATGCCTCTTATGCTAGTACAACAGGAACACCCTTGCACTTGTACACCAACATCTCCATACCCAGAAGAACACTTTGAGGACAATTTCAGGCATTCAGTGGTACTAGTGGGGTGGGTTTGGCACAATGGTTATGGTGTTCACCTTATAGACATGGGGTACAAGGTTTGATTCAGACCTCGGGATATTGGCTAGGCTTAAAGTGGCCCTTTGGGGCAATTAGCCTAGTATGAACCTATGAACAGTGGGACCTTTACAAAAGGGAGCCAGGAGCAGGATGGTTTTTATGTTTCTGAAGTCTGAAATTATTTTGACAGTATAAAATTAATCTGATATGCAGTAATCTAAGAAGGGATGGCACAATATAAAAAAGCAGTATAGTGCATTTCCATTGAATTTGCTATGCATTAACTCATGAAGTATTTGATCGTTGACAATACTCATTACTTTTCTACACTTAAGTAAGGAGTACAGCAGAAATTATTCATCAAAACAGACAAAAACATGATTTATGTTTTATAAAATACCTTACAACATCAATGAAAAAAAGTTAGTGAGCTCTCAGACATGACTTTAATTAACAATAATATGAGTTAATTTTTTAAAAAACGATAAAAAATATTTAAGATGAGCTAGAATGTCAGATGGGCAGTGACATCAGACCATACACCACACAGCATACTTCAGGGATATTACTGCAGGCATCAATAATACTTGCATCTGTTTTTTTTATGATAAAGGACACACTAATCTGAATGTTATGGTCCATAGTTGTGGACTAGATATCACCTCTGTAACTGCACAGTCACATGTCGTGCATGACCCTGCCACATGGGGTCACTTATATTGCTGCCTGCTGTTCATCATTAGGTGTAATGGGACTAGAACTGGGGGTTGAAATGACGGCATGGGTCACTTCACCACCTGACTTGTGCTATGATCATGTTATACAGAATGCAACATGCTGTAAACGTCTTACACACAGCAGCTGGGTCATATTGAAAGGCACCCCTGGACTCATCCAGGTACATTAAACACTCTTCAGAAGGCCAAACACCTTCAAAATGACAATACAGATCTGGGACAGGGATGCGTTATATGTCTGCTCTGCAGCTCCACTTGGATTTCTCACTGATGTCAGAAACCATGGCTACAGCAGATATCCAGCATTACCTGAAAATAAAAGATAGAGAAAAGGGGTAGACAAAACAAAAAAATAATATTTAGCAATATATTTTAACCTGAAAACCTACTCAAATACAATATAATATATATATATATATATATATATATATATATATATATATATATATATATATATAAAATATGGATTCACTTCGTAATCTTGAAATTCCAAAACATCAAATCTCATATGATTGATGTTTCAGACTATCGAAATTCCAAAACATACCCCCCCCAAAAAAAAAATAACTACTTAAACATTTATGCAGGGGGCAAGCCTAACTGCACCTCCCACAACCCAGCTACTACTTAAATATACCAATTCCGAGATCACACTACAGCTAGGAAAAAGGAAATCCCCCATTCTGCGCTGTATGCAGATCTCTATTCAGAATTTCAAAAGTCTGAAACTTTGAACATATGGTCTCGACTATATGAAATTCGAGATTTCAGAATTTCGACATTCTGAACGGAACCTATATATATATATATATATATATATATATATATATATTATTTTTCTTTTTTTTTTCTTTCCACGCATCCATGCAGGAAGAGGCAGGAGAGTGAGCTAGTTTGCCAGGTGGGGAATCATATCCACTGCCAGGATGCTGGGCAGAGATGTTGGTGAACATCCCCATCACACACTACCTGAGAATTGATGGAATGGTAGCCCTTTTTATTGCAGTGCCACTCTCCCTGTGGACCAGAAGGGATCCTAATTACAACATGGGTGCAATCTATTCCACCAAGTACCTCAGTGAAATGTACCAGCCCATAAAAGGTAGACATAGACCTAGCTTCTTCCTGATGTGACACTGGGAAATAAATATATTGATCCACATGTATCAAGAATAATCCAGTAATTGCTGCAGTATTCTTGAGGCAGAAGCTGTGAAATCCCAGTGTGTCCCCAGTCTGTCTCTGGAAGATCCTTGTAGCAAAATGTAGTGAGGACTGTACATGCCATGGTGCCCATAGGGACACGGAGTCCATGCATTCCTCCAGTGTCCTTAAGGGGGTCAAGCATACTCACTAAGACCCTTATAATGTCCTTGTCCACTCTGAACCTATCAAGAATTTCCTTATTATCAGAGTTATAATGAGTTATCCTTTGCTGGGTGCAAGTGGTTTTGGCCCAGCCAAGACAAGCAACTTACATCGGCAAATTTCTAAGCTAGCAGCAAACGATAGCATTTTCACCGACTGCAACTCTAATGGATTTTGCAAGGCTTTTCTTTATAATTCAAATCTGTGACCAGTGCAGAAAAGTAGGAACATTTGACTGTGAATTGTAAAAGTTATAAAACATACTTCATTAGCATACGAAGATTTACATCACTCCTTATTTCCATCTCATTATTTGCACATTTGCATAAGCATATTCAAGGTCATCGTGCATTTGTGTAGATGGCCTCTGTGAATCACAGCTCAGCTGCACTCGTCCACAAACAGCACAGATAGCCTAAGTGCATTTGAGTAGCTGACTATGAATATTAAGCATGTACTTGTAGTCTTATTATCATCATAAGGTGACTTCATTTCACTTAAAAGAAAATGCTTTTGTGGTAATGAACTCAAAAGTGAAATAACTTTCTTGTTACAACTAAGGGCAGCCAGTTTTATTCTGAATGTACAAATGATAACATCTTAGAAATAAAATGCAATGCATTACAATACCATATTAACCAGCAACATTTCATCCCAGTTCTTTATTTTCTACTATTTTTCTGTGAACCAAGATAATGCAATCACTTGGCAATAGCAGTGCAATTATGTTCACTTAAAACAAAATATTGCTGTTTCCACTGGCTTTTAACAATAACAATTCTTTCTGTTTTCCATAAAAAATGTTGACCAATTATGTTAATTAAAAGCCTTATGGAGTCTTAATAGCAAAAGAGAAAGGATGTCCATGTTTCTCCATAGTGCTCAACAGAGAGTATGCAAGCAGTGAGCAAACAATTACAGTCCTCAAAATGATGTAATCAGCAAGTTTCATTTCTCGAAAAAAGAAAATGTTGATTTACTAAATAAAAAATGATATTATGCTCAATTAATGTCTGTTGTATTACTAGTAATCAACTGGCATACTTTTCAACCTTACATTATCTTGCCTGAAATGTATTAGAAAATGTATCATGTGCTTAAATCGTGCTCTCATGTGTATTTTCACCATTAGAAGCAATGATTTTGAGAGTGTGATGAGTGCTGAACAGAATTAAATGCACGGAATGAAATATGCACTACCTCAATGAATTAAAAAAAATTAAGACTGGCCACATGACAGATTGCATCAGCTTTGCTTGAGCTATATTGATAAAACTACCTGTAAGAGTTGCATACTATGGATTATGATCATAATCCAATAACTCAATTATCGTATTTAACAACTCATTTATTCTATTACTGAAAACAATTTTTACAAAAGTGTTGATGCTAAAAGCTGAAAACATTGATACAATAGTATCAGCATTAACCACTGTTTCCAGTGTTTATTACCTGGACTCTTGGGTGAATTCATTGTATTGATCAAATGTCTGCACTCTAAACCTATTTCCCCACTACTAAAATCAACAGAAACTGAATAATGATTTTTTTTGTACATCCTGTGAAAACATACTTGCAATAGTTATACTTTCCCTGAAAGCAGCAGAACATTCTCTGCTTTTCTTATACTCCATCAAAGAATAGTTTATTTACTTTTGGGGGGTTGGTATAATCGTTAGAGTATTTACTTCACAGCCACAAGGTACAGAGCTTGATTATCACCTTTAGAAGAGAAATTAGCTATGCTTAAAATGTCCCATGAGGCCAGCTAGCCTAGTATTTACTTATGAGCCCCTGTTCCTGCTGAAGTGCTTAGATTACACTCTCCATTCAATTCATAGGTTCACAGGTTCATTGGTGATTACGAGACTAGTGGCTTAAGATCCCATATAAGTCTAGCCAATGTAACCTGATTTTACCCAATATATGGCCCCTAGGGCAAGAGGATTTTTTGCCTCTGAATTATCTTATAGATTGTCCATATCAATAAGGGACATAGGCACCACACTGGGTGTGAGTTTACTGCTCCCCATCCATCAATCCAGACTGGCCACGCAGAGGACCAGGGTAGGACTCTGCTTTACATCAAGAGGAAGCCTGTTCCAAAGAAGTGCCAATCTCTGAGAAATGTATCTATCTCTCCAGCATGTTCTGTTTGGCACTCTGACTAAGTTCATATCCCAGGAACTGGTGACCCTGCCACTGTTTGTGTTGTGGATATGCAGCAGTTTCATCAGTGCTGGATTTGCGAGCACACCGTAGGGCAAGCATAGGTCACCCCTTAACAGTCAATAGGAGACAGGGCCTTCAGTCTATCCACATAGGACATGTTGTTTACACCTTGTATTTTTTTGTGAGGAAACTTTGAGGCTAGTCCAGCTGTTGTAGACATCTGGTCAAGTACTTCCCTAATGACACATTTCACTCATTTATTGGTCTAATTAGGGCTGTATACAGTGGGATTATAATCTCCTTGAATCTAGATGCCATACCTTTACTTATAAGTTGTGCCACATACATGATTTCCTTACTACTGTGGGTATGTGCTGGTCAAAGTTTAAGCTGCTATCTGACTCTGTACAGAGATCCTTTGTGTTCTTAATGTTGTAGTTGATTTCCTAAAGTGCATGATGATGCATTTCTTCACATTTTGTTTCAGGCGGTGGTTCTGACACTAATCATCTGCCTGGTTTAGAACTTCCTGAAGGATATCTACATCACTGGGGTATTCAGTGATTGCCCCTAGCTTGCAGTTGTCTGCAAACTTTGTCATCCAGAGGCCTTCTACATTGGCATTGGCATCTGAGAAATAAATTCTGGACAGGAATTATCCCAACACAGAGCCTTGTGACATACCAATAGTAAATGGCCTCTTGCTGAATCTTGACTCACCCACTTTGAGCACGTGTCCTGTCCTTAGGCCAATTGGCTATCCACCTGGTGATGTATGGATCTATGCCCAGTTCTATGAGTTTACTGATAATACCTGAGTGAGGAATTGTGACAAATGCCTTGGCCAGGTCAAGGTAGGTGATATTCACTGTTTTACCCTCATCCTTGCCTTAATGGCATTTTTCAAGATGTTCACCAGATTTAGTAGGCATGACCTGCCCTTTACAAAGCTCAATTAGGTTGGGTCCAGTGTTTGGAGGTCTTCTATGTTTTTATTTATCACATCCATGCATATTCTTTTCATGGCCTTGCAAACAAGACTAGTCATGTTTACGGGTCTTTAATTTTCCAAGCCAGTTGACAATCCACCCTTATGTAGCGAGGAATACTGCAGCTGTCCTCCACTCTGTCAGAACAAAGCTAGTCTGGAGGCTAAGGTTAAATAAAGAGCCTGTTGGTTCTGAGAGATGCCTATTTAAATTATTTAAAAGGCAACCTGGTATATTGTTGGGCCCCAATGATGCTGTGTTTTTAGCTTTGGAAAGTGCTGTAGCTACCTATTTGTTAGTAATAATTGGAAGAGGAGTGGCAGAGGGTACTTCTTGGGGAGAACTTGGGATGATGGAGGAGTGAAGTTTCAGCTAAATTTATTAGCCAGTCGATTTCATATGTTTGCCAGCTGGATATAAGAAATGCTGTGGATAACGAATTCTACACATAGTTGGGTGCTGCCCTTAAGATTGCAGACATAGCTGAAAATGCCTTATGGTTATCCTTAGCTTTGGAAGCTATTTTGACCTCAGATTCAGCTTTTGGAGAATTTAATAGCTTTCGGATTCACTCATTTATGTTAATGAGGGACTTATTGCTCTGTTGTACAAATTCCCCTTTAATTTTTGATAGGATTTTGTTTCTTTTATTATATAATCTATTATGATCAGGAGGTCCATCAGTGTGACTTGTTTTCGCAGTTTAACCTGGGCTTATTTTGGTTCAGTACTGCTGTTTCAGTGCAGTTGGTTATGTGATCATACATGGTTACTGGGTTTTCCGGATTTGTAGGAGCTTAGAATCTAGCTATGCTATCGCCCAACAGGGAAGTATGCACACGCATACACATATATAAAGTTTTTAAAGTTCTTGGAGTTAGGTGGGTATCACTCTCCTACTTTGGACCCAATAGAAAAGTCTTTGTGGGTTTTGTTCAAACAGCTTTATTATATACAAACACCTCCCAATAGAAGTTTACTTACTTTAACTTAAGTAATCTATATACAAACTAGCTACTGCAATCATACATGCTTACTCTGGCTGCACTCTCAAAATGGCACTAGGAATAGCATGTGCCTGCTATGTATACGTGCACACTCAGCCTTTGACACGCTTCTTAAAGACATAGCACATTCAGTAATACACTGATCTACATCCTCCCTCTTTAAGAAATAGATCATGAAACATTATGAATCTATTCAGCATGCAGATATGACAGGTAGGTCTTTGTCATGCATTTATACAAGACTAGGTACATATATACACAGTTCATGCTGCTGCATATTTCATACTGGGACTAGATACTTGACCATTTCGTATGACATAAAACTGGGAATTGGGTTTAGCAGGTGGAGCTATCTCTATAAAATGTTCAACCTTGGAAGTCTTTGGAACATCTTCAGGAATGGAATCAGAGGTCATAACACAGTCTGGGATGGGAACTATATTTGCTTCGGTCTAAGATCTAGAGTATGTATTACAGAAAAAATGCTACGATGACGATTCTGGTACTAGAAGAATATGTCTGGAATTTCTCCTGTACTCCACACCCTCAGATTCTATAAGGTAGGATCTTGGCTTGGCACATATACCTGTAACTTGACCAATCCAGTTTAAACCTTCTGCCATTTGTATTCTCACTGTCTCTGCTGCCCTCAACGGATGAAAAAATCTGCTCAATTTATCATAATTGGACTTCTGGACAGAACGCTTCTTGAATAATTGCACCTTGATGGTTTTATTGTTCTTAGCTTTATGCCTCAATAAACTGGAACTAATAGGTACTGTAATTCTGGTTTGTCTGGAAAGAAGTCTTTCAGCAGGTGAGCTAAGAATATTGTCATGGGGTATGTTTCTGAGATTAAGCAAATTCAAAAAGACATTGGTATTGTCATACTTTGACCTTTCAAATAATTGCTTTGCACTCTGCACTGCACGTTCAGCTAGCCCATTTGACTGTGCATATTCAGGACTGCTAGTACCATGTACAAAGTCCCATTCTCTTGCAAATTTCTGAAATAACTGACTAGTAAATTGAGTACCATTGTCAGAAATAACTTTATGCGGACTACTATGGACTGAGAAATGACATTTCAACTTAGTAATAACAGCAGTGGATGTTAGGTTAGGTAGTAGATGAATCTGAATAAGAACCTACCAATACTAAGTCGTTTTGATTGTTCCACTCCAAGATATCAATGGCTACGGTTGACCAAGGTAGTTCAGTCGAAGTGTTTCTCTTTGCAAATGCAGGAACAATTTTAGGACCTTTGAAAATAATGCCATCTTCCATCTACATTTCATCTCTGTAAGGAAAATAGGTTTGGACTTCAGTTGGTATACTAGATTGCTTTGATGGGCATCCAATATTAATGTAGTGATTGAGCTTTTGCAAAATTGGATCCATTTTTTTGTGATCTCTTAACTTAGTGGTAGAAGAATTATGCACTGGCATCATGTCAAAGTCAAAATTCTCTGCTTCAAGCTGTTCTGTCATATTTCTGGGCAATCTGGATAAGGCATCAGCCAGATAGAGCAGTTTGCCTTTCGTATAGACCATTTTAAAGTTGCACTTTGCAATTTGAGCATTGTTCTTTGTAATCTTGCTAGAGCGGAATCCATAGGCTTCTTTAGAATAGTAACTGGAGGTTGGTGGTCAGTTTCAATCTGAAGAAGAGTCTTTGTGGGTTCTGTTCAAGCAGCTTTATTATATACAAGGACATCACGATAGAAGTTTACTGACTTTAACTTAAGTAACTTATATACAAACTAACTATTGCAATCATATATGCTTACTCTCTGGCTGCACACTCAAAATGGCACTAGGAATAGCATGTGCCTGGTATATATACATGCACACTTAGCCTTTGACATACTTCTTAAAGACATAGCACATTCAGTCATACATTTTGATCTACAGTGGAGGGTCTAGCTTCACCTTAATTTCCAATAAGACTGTTTTGTGATCTGATCTTACTAGTGGAAACATCACGCATGTGAGAGGAGTGCAGCACTCTCACATACGTGTGAGTATCAGATCTAGGATATTTGTTCTTCTGGTGGGAGTGCAGACCAGCTGCTTCAGGGAATATTGAATTTACAAAGATGAGCAATCTATGGCTCTCTATATTAGTGGTCATGTATACTACCCAGTTAATGCAGGGGCTATTAAAATCACCCATAACTATGGTATTGGGCTGAATGGTGAGAGATTCAAGTAGCTCTAAGTATGATGTTTGAGTATCCTGTTTCATGGAGAAGTACCTATAGCTAGCAAGAATATGCTACTTTTTTCCCCAAAGATATCTGGAAAGGGATTAATTCTGGAATGTCATATTTTTTGGCTAATCACGAGGTGAGATTATCCTTTATGTAGATAAATACATGTCCACCTTTCATGCTTTCATATTCAGTGAGAGAACAGAATGTATGATATGTATTATAGGCATGGACAGCTGGAGTGCTTTCTGTGACTTTAACATATGTGCTGTCTCTGCACAGTCAGCATTCTCCAGAGTGAGGTGAGCTTCCAGGGAATGCCGTTTCTTGTTGAGAATCCTAGAACTGAGTGACAAAACCTTTAGCTTGTCTTTACCATCATCTGTTATGTTGAAAGATTTGTCTGTTTGGCAATGCCTAAAAATGGCAGAATAGGGGTGGATAATGTTTTAGCCACTACCTAAAAGCTTCCAGGTGACAGGTGGAGACCATCCTCCGCAAAACAGCTTCTGTTGAACATGTCCTCCCAGGCTGACAAATACTGGACTCCTTCAGAATGACATCAGTAGCTAAGGCAATAATTCTTTGTCTGTATTGTGACATCATCCTTGGAGATGGTAGAATGCTGCTCAGTGTCAGCCTCATACCCGGCAGTGCCATGTATTCGGAGAGTTCAAGCATGTGTCTGTTCAAATAGTACAGGGAGGTAGATTTCAGGTCACTCACTCCCTTATGGACTATGACAGAATTATACTGGTACTTAGGAGGTGAGGGATCTGAGTGCTTGAGTGAGGTGATAGATTCTAGCCCCTGACAGGCACCTAACTGTAAAGATATTAATAGCAGCGAGTAGTAAATAGGTCGATAAGAGATGAAAAGTGCTTAGTAGTGAAGAGTTGCAGGTAGGAAGTTCAGGACTTAAAGGAGTTCAGCATGGACTAGTGCAGGAGCATAGCCAAGAGTTTGATAAAAATTCCTTAAGGGAGGGTTTAAAGATAAGATGGTTGCAGTGGTAAGGAGTTACAGCTTTTAGATTCGGAACAGGAATAGAGACTTCATCAAGATTCAACTCAGTTTAGAATTTTGCAGTGAAGCTGAATGTAGGACCTGTATTTACCTGGTATATTTAAAAGCTGAAAATAAAGCAAAGGTGCTTAGAAACTGTAAAGAAATGTTACATCAGTCGATGTTAAAGTAGATGGAGCTACAATGGGAGACTATGACTGTTTTGTTAACTGGAAGGATAACTGTAATAAAACTGAAAGGGCTGCTTATTTCATTGGCAAATGCTTGTGAAGGTTTTTTGCATTTTTTTTGTTTTTCCTTTTTTATCCCAAAGTATTAAGTATAAGTATATATATATATATATATATATATATATATATATATATATATATACACATACACACACAGACACACACACACACACACACACACACACACACATATATATATATATATATATATATATATATATATCTATATATATATATATATATATATATATATACATATATATAAATATGTGTATACATGGTTTACTATCATATCCCCGCACCGACATTGTGCGAGTGTTCAGATTTCCAAATCAAAATATTGGAAATTACAAGAATGAACAAACTAAATGTAGAATGCAACAATCGGTAAAGTCGACATCTCAGAAATGTTGACTTTACCGAAAATACTACACTTCCATTCAACAATAACAAAATGCTTTTGCCGATGGGCAAGCCCCCATGCACCCCCACCTCCTACTACTTATATATACAAACTCCGAGATTGCACTACAGTGAAGGAATGGGTACAGTTCCGATCCCCACTATAGTGCTATCTACATTCAAAATGTTGAAGTGCACAACAGCGAATGCACACTATCATTTGCTGTTGTGCATTTCAACAGTTTTTTTTTCGTTATTTCAGATTGTTGAATTGAGCGATTGGACATACAGAATTCTAACGAAGTCCGACCGCCTTTTGATAGTAAATATATATATATATATATATATATATGTATATATATGTATATATATATATATATATATATATATATGTATATATATATATATATATATATATATATATATATATATATATGTGTGTGTGTGTGTGTGTGTGTGTGTGTGTGTGTGTGTGTACATACACACACACATGCACACCCATACACACACGCATATATATATATATATATATATGTATATATGTGTGTGTGTGTGTGTGTGTGTGCATAATATATATATATATATATATATATATATATATATATATATATATATATATATGATTATATCATGAAATATTGAAAAAATGTTAGAGCACAGTGAATCCAGTTACTAAAAAGAGATATGTTAGTAATTTTTATGCAGATTGCACTACAAAGAATGTCATATACCTAGCCAGTTGCCTAGCATCGACAATTTCTATGTTGGAAAAACAATACGACAGATGAAAGAGAGACTGTCCAAACACATCAGTGATATAAGACTTAAAGACTATAAAAATCCCTTGGCCAAGCATATTAGAGATAATGAAGGACATAGTTTTGTATTTAGAGCGTTACATATTATATATATTTCAAAGAGAGGGGGTGATGTGAATAATAGACTTGAGCAAGAAGAAATGCTTTGGATAGGTAAACTGAGAGCACATCAAAAACCTGGGCTCAATACAGCTTTCCCTATGAAACCCGCCCTGAAAGGGCAGGGATTGAAGAGACATCTATGACAAGTCAAATTGAAGCTAGCTGTTCATTGGTTGAAAGTATTTTAAAAATCAGATACTGGAGAGACACAAGTTATATGGATCTGAAGAAGGGTGGTTTGGAGTAACCCAAAAGCACTTATCCCTCTACAGTTTTATTGTTTTTATTTCTGCAAGCTGAATAAATGTGTCTATACTTTTAGCTATTTGTCTTGGAGCATGTTCTTTATGCACATCTACTGAAATGCTGGCAAGCTGTTCAACTGAGTCATTGGAATTGTTTTCAGCATTTGAACTACGCTGAATTTTTTCATTCATGCTTTTGTTCAGCATTTGATACATATGCTGAAGGCATACTGGGACTAGATATTGGCTGGCCCTGGCTTTGTTAATTGTGCTGTTTGCTGGATTTTTGATATTTTATTACAGCACACTCCTGAGTTCTGGACTTATTTTGTTTGGATATATTTATTTATATATATATATATATATATATATATATATATATATATATATATATATATATATATGTATATATATATGTATATATATATATATATATATATATATATATATATACATACATACATATATATATAATTTTATCATGAAATATTGAAAAAATGTTAGACCACAGTGAATAGAAGACAATATACTCCAATTACATTCTACACCCACTGCACAACAAACAAAAACAAAATAGCAGCATTAATCAACATAATCCTACAATTTAACAAATAAAGAAAAACGGGTAATATTTTGCAGAAAGAGCAAACCCAGTGCTTCTCCCATATGGGATCAAACCTCCCCATACTTCCTAAATTTGTATACGCCAACTCCATCGTCACACAAACCTGAAGAAGGGAGTAATCTATCTTCCTCAAGGAATGCATCACTACCTTTGCACACAGATAAATAGTGTCAGCAATGATTTCTTTAAATAACTACTATTTACTGTCTTTCCCTCTTTTCTGCTCCCACATTCATTTATTGCCTGATGTATAACTTAACGCTCATCACTCCTGTCAGCATTATCTCCATTTGCACTTATGAGTAAATAATGTTTTGTGCATTCAATCATTCCTACTGCTCAAACTGTTTGTTGACATTATGAACATCGATATGCACCACACCAACACATATCCACACATATATATATATATATATATATATATATTTAAAGCTGCATATAGAACAGTATTTTTAGTCCCACAAAGAGTCTGTTCTAACAGCATTCTGGGTGGTTCATTATGTGCTATAGTTTATTTTATTTCATTTATTTATTTTACATTTGTTTACTTGGAAAGTCTGACTGGAGACCTGGGGAGAAAAGCTCCATTTATAAAAAAATACAAACATTATAGATGATGACAAACATGCAAGGAATTACAAAAGTATTTATTATCCACAGCTGCGCAATGATGTACAAATGCAGTTCTTTAGAGGTAACATTTGCATTATATTAGGTACAAGAATATATATAATTTGAATGATAAAGAGAAGTAGTTTCAATACAATTGAGGTCAAAAACTGGTGTAAAACAACACTCAATGAGTAATATTTAGTTAGATAGATTGAAGTTAGACCTATCCAGGACAGTTGCAGGAACAGAGCCAAGTGTTTATTAAGTGTGTTATTAGGAGCTTTATAAATTGTACTGTGGAGCAGTTGGAGGTGATAGGGGTTGGCAGTTTATTCCATGTATTAGGAATAAAGTTTGAGGAAGAATGATTCCCCAACTGAGTTGTTAGCTTTGGTGGTCTCTAGGAGTTTGTTACTGGAACAGAGGAATCTAGAAGTGATGTATGATTGTATAAGATTTTAGAGAGCAGTGACTTTATTAGGCTGATGCAGAATTTTGTTGGCAAAGGTTAATTGTTTAAAGTGTAGCAGTTGAAGACGTTCTAGCATTTTAGTTGTTTAAGAGATGTACAGTGATGTGACCTGCATGTGGCATTAGTGCAAACTTGGCAATTTTATTGTAACAAGATTCCAGCTTGGTTAGATCAGTTTTATGGAGGTTTGTTAAAATCGGGGTGGCATAAGCAGAGTTGACAGCAGGTGTGTGCGGGCAATGGTAGCTTTTGTGGTGCTAGTTGGAAATTGTTTATTTCTTTAAAGTATACCTAGTTTCTTGTGGACTTTCTTAATGGTTTGAACAATGTGAATGCTGAATTTCAGGTTGCTGTCAATTTCAATGCCTAGCAATTTAGTGTGAGTTATCGGGGTAATCATAGTTTTGTTTTTAGACACGCTATTGGAAGATAGGTAAGATGGGGGATCTTGTTGGGTAGAAGAGAAGGAGTTTTGTAGTGGAAACAGTAGGACCTGGTACATAGCCTCACACAAAAACAATCAGTAAGCAACTTGATCTTAATGAATTTTCCCTGGTTTGGATCTTCACTTTCGACTAATATACTGTGGATGTTGCTAGCCTTCCAGGTACAAGTTTAGTGTTTATATGGGTGCAGAGGCTGTTCCAAATTAGTTTGGCAGAATTGTACAAAAAGAGTAGGGTGGGCCATGACCAGATGTCTATAAGGGGAGGAAAGGGAGTTGTAATACCACAAATAAGTACAGGCAGTAGGGCTTTTGTTTGTAAATGTTTAGGAGGGAGATATAAGGTGAGTAGAAGTGGGAAACTGTTTGGAATAGACTACGGTGATGTGTTGTAGCTGACTGTGGAAACAAGTAGAGTATCAAAGTTTAAATAGCACTTGGTTGAAACATACATTTAAAGTTTTGCAAGGCTAATTCCACGAGGAATCCATCAAATGCAAGGCTGCTGGTGTCGGGTAACTGGCCAGGTACAGTCGTTGTATGTAAAAACAGAGTTATTACCTAGAAGGGAAACACAAAATGGAGAATAAGCTAGTTGAGTGATTAGTACTCTGCATTATAGCTGACAAAATTAGAATTTCCAGGTGTAGAGTTGGGGGAGGGGGTTGGTAGAGAGTGGTGGTATCTGGAAATGACAGAGTTGTTAAATAGAAGGATAGTGACTGCATGAGACAACAGTGAGTAAAAAGACATGAAAAAGATAGAGAGGTCAAGGAGAGTATGGAAGGAGGGAGATAGTCTGCAAGGCTGCACAAGTATATACTGCAGAATGTAGTAGGCAAAGAGCAAGTCACAGGATAGGTATTTTCAACTAAATAGAGTTAACATCAAACATTACGTTATGCAGATAAAGGTATATATGATACTTAGCAGCAATATTTAAAAAGCATATCTAACAGTTCTAGTTGAAACAGCAATATGTAGCAAGAAAAAACAGTATGCAGGTAAAGATATATATGAAACCTAGCAGCAATATTTAAAAAGCACGTTGAACAGTTCAAGTTGAAACAACAAGATGTAGCAAGAACAGCCAGTAAAGGAGTCAATTCAATAATGCTTTTCAGACAGAGGTTACATTAACATCATTCCAAAGTAGATAGTATCCAAATCAATAATGTAATATGCAGAATATGTTGCAGATGCCTTATATGGACAACGACGCTAGTCGCCTACACTAAGACTTCATTCGAATGAGTTCAGGGCAGCTTTAACTTTCAATGTCAATAACCACATCTATTGCAATTATTTAAATCAGTGAAGCTCTAGGTTCAAGTCACAATATTCACAGAAAACAAACCTCATTAGAACAGGGCAGGGTACATAAACAAGACGCGACTCCGGCATATGCTTAACTTAAAAAAAAAATAATAAAACTCTACCACCTTTGGGAACATCCATAAAAAATAAAAACAAGATAGCTAAAACAGTTAGCTTCATGGCAGAATGTATAATCTAGAGCAAGTTATGTGCATATTCCTACGATAGCTGTATGAAGTAGGTAGGAGAGAGCAGAAGTCACAAATAATGGTAAAGCAGTGATTTCTCTGAAAGAACAAGATAATGAGCTAAACTCTGTGCAGTGCAATGTGTTAGGAACTACAAAATTAAACTACCTGACTTGTTTATACTATATTGTTTATATGCATGCTCAGCTTATGCACATCTCCGGAGTTACCAGGTGGCAGGGTTACCACCTGTCCCTCTGTGCAAGGGACAGTCCCATTTTGAGCAGTTGTGTCCTGCAAAAAAAAAATAAAAAATGGAAAATTTCCTGAGATTTCCATGAGGAATCCACTGAATGCAAGATGGCTGGGATCTTGGGTAAGTGGCCAAGTGCAGTCATTGTATCTGGAAACAGGGTTGTTACCTGAATTGGTTATACTATACTATAATGTTTCTACTCAAAGTCAGTTTATGCATATCTCTGGAGTTACCAGGTGGGCTACATTATAGATATGGAAGAGGAAAGGAAAGCAACTAACATACTATATAATGCCTAATGCAAAAGGTATTACTTTTCTTAGAAAACAGCCTCTGTGTTTGTTTTATTGTTCATTTTTATTGTAGTTTTTAAATGATGTTTTTGGCTTGCTTCTTGGTGTTTTTTTAACATTATTCTCATGTCAAGTTTATTTATAGTTGTATATTTTGAATGTTGTACTTTTAGAAATTCTTAAAAAATAATAGTACTTATGTGTATTTGATAGCAGCTCTGGTCATGGGTACATGTGGGTGTGCGTGTGTGCACGTGTGCGCGTGTGCGCGCGCGCGCATGTGTGTGTGTGTGTGTGTGTGTGTGTGTGTGTGTGAGTGTGTGTGTGTGTGTGTGTGTGTGTGTGTGTGTGTGTGTGTGTGTGCGTGTGCGTGTGCGTGTGTGCATGTGTGCGAGGTGGTATGGGCAAGTATTTGTTCAATATGTGTGTGTGTGTGTGTGTGTGTGTGTGTGTGTGTGTGTGTGTGTGTGTGTGTGTGTGTGTGTGTGTGAGGTGGTATGGGCAAGTATTTGTTCAATGTGTGTGTGTGTGTGTGTGTGTGTGTGTGTGAGGTGGTATGGGCAAGTATTTGTTCAATATGTGTGTGTGTTTGCATGTGTGTGTGTGTGTGTGTGTGTGTGTGTGTGTGTGTGTGTGTGTGTGTGTGTGTGTGTGTGTGTGTGGGTGAGGAGCATCAATCTCATCTTCAGTGAACAATGATATCAATTGGAGATACTTTTCCTCTTACTCGCAAGCAACTTTGAGAAGCAAAATGTCACCTTGTCAGAACTTTGAACAGTCCACTTCCTAACTCTCAGAAACACTTCACCTGCTTCACCTTTCTTCTGAATTCCAAAATATGACACTGTAAGAAAGCAATAACTAGGTAGTTGCAAGTTCCTAACAATAAAAGGCAGCAATATCTGATTCACATTTTTTTGAGTAACTCCCTTTAAAGAATCATTAATGCAGTACTATCCAATGTCACCTTTGCATATCTCTAGAAATCTAGCCACATTACTGTATTTCACAGATGTATTCCCACTTCCCAACCCCACAAAATTTACCCCTATGGGCTTGTCTCTCCTCTCATCCTACCATTTAACATCTTTAAGGGAGAAAGAGCTAAGCAGCAGACAAATTGTTTCATAGGCGAGAGACTCTTGTATTGGAACTAACACTGGTTCCAAAAAAAGCTGTTTCACCCACTGACTCACATTGTCATCAACAAATGCCATGCTGGCATAGTATGGCTAATGGAAAGCTATGATATGTGGTATATACAAACGTATGGAAAGCCTTTGAGTCAGGTCACATTGACCAATTGCTCAGAAACTTTAGCATGTGCATTCTCAGTAGGCTTGCCTTAAGCTGGTTATGATCTAAAATGAAAGCAATCACAAAAACGTAAAATATGCCATTCAACACATCTAACACACTTAGCAGTTTTCTCATTGGCTGAGGAAAGGAATTATCTTACAAGATCCCTTAATTCAAGATCAAGATCAGAATCATGATGCTGGCTAGAGGCATACTCTAGTCATTTTAAATTCATTGGATTGTGACTTGACTCCACCTGTCTTAGTTCATATCAAGAAGGCTCTTAATAAGTCAAACTGTCAGCTTAGAACAAGTTGCAAGATCATTTGTTTGTTGATCATGAGGTTAAAACACTTCAGAGGAATAAGTGCCGCTACCTATTTTAGAGTATTACCTGCGTGTAGCTACCACTGGCTTCGGGTAGTAACTGAACAAACAGTAAGACAATGAATACAAAAGTGTTACATATACATGGTCAACTCCCAAAGATTCAACCTTGTCCTGCATCACTTCATAAATCCAGAAGTAATAGAAGAGAGAGCTAATATTGTACTCTGGTGCTTGATCTAGAATGTTCTGAGTCTGTATCATTGTACTACAGTCAGATGCTTAGTAAAATATTAACCTCCTTTCAGGAATCTGTGAAATTCTTTGACCATTCAAATTAGCTCACCTACAATATGCATTCAAGTTCCACACACATGTAGTCTTCTGAACTCCAAGAACATAGAACTTGTTACTCATTACCCTCAGAAGAGCAAACATAAGTAGCGAACTGTATTAAAAAATGTAGTTGCAAATAGTTATGTTACAAGAGACACTTAGAAAGAACTAAACATGTGAATTTGATAAAGAATGGTTTTCAGGATGGCTATTTAGCGGAATACCTAGGACAAAGGAAAAGAGGAGTACTTGTATTAATTGCAAGACGAGCTCCAATAGTGACAGAAGATGAAAAAGATAATAATAGCAGATTTGTAATGCTAAGGGGCTACTGGCAAGGGAGGATGGTTGCACTGGCATGGATTTATATTCTACCTAAAACTGCCTAATGGAGCTTAAGAAAAGTCTGGGAGAAATAATCAGTTTTCAGAAAGCAATATTGCTTATAGGTGGAGACTGGAATTTGATTTGTAGCAGTGAAGATGTGTCTTGGGGGCCAGAAGGAAAATATAACAAAGGAGGGTAAATATTTGAAGAAATTTGTGAAAATATTTGGCATGGCAGATGTGAATTCAGTAATAGGAGTTCAGAATGAATTTACATATTTCTCCCCAACATATAAAAACTGGGCTAGGCTAGGCAGAATTTACATTTCACAGAAACGTGCATTTAACTGAAGGTCTTGATACTCATCCAATAACTATTTCAGATCATGCATCAATAACAGCTACAATAAAATCATTGGATAATGAAATAAAAATGAGACATTGGCGCTTTCCCAGCTATCTGTTGAACAGAGGAATTTAAGGAATGGGGAGTAGAGATTATTCAGGAGTTGTTAGAGAGAATAGAAATTTCTTCTGAAATTATAACTAGGGAGTGGAAAAAAATTAAGGTGGAGTTTAAAAATAGGGTGGAAATAAAAGAAAGGGAGCTATAGTTAAGAAGTAACAAGAATGAATTAGAGGGACTGAGAAAAGGTAAAGTATTGCAAAATAGGGGGAAATCACACAGAACAAGAATAAGATCAACTGCAGAATGCTTGGCATAAAATAAAGGATTACCTCAATAATATGCACAAGCTTAGAAAGATTGCTGTTAAGCAACTGTTTTTTCATAATAACACTAGAGAACAAAAACCTTTAGCACAACAACTCAGGCAAGAGAAAGTAGAAAGGGCTGTCACCAAACTTAGGGAGCCTATAACAAGGAAGATAACAAGAGATCCTGTAGAGGTATTAGAAATATTTCAGGAATCCTATGAGAGTCTCTATAAAGCAGAGAAATATTATAATGAAGAAAAATGCAATTTTTGTTATACTTGTATTTATAAAAATCAATAAAAATTATGTGAAAAAAAAAAGAAAAGATGCAAGTGGAAATATTTATGGAAGAATTAAATATACCAAGGTTAGAGGCAGATAATGCTACTAACAGGATAGGAGGAGATGAGACAAAAATTGTGATGCATAACCAATCTACAGGAAAGTCTCCAAGTATAGATGGTATTCCTGTGGAAGTTTGGAAGCTTTGAAGAAAAAAAATGATAAAGATCTGGAAGGTTTTGTTTAATAGTATCTTAGGAGGAAGAGCAGTACCACTATCCTGGAAGAAAGCAGTGACAGCTATAAATTAATACTTAAAGAGGGTAAAGATCCATCACATCCAGTGTCATACAGGTCCATTTCAATCCAATCCAAAACTATGATTATAAAGTAAACAAAATGGATCGCACACCAAGGGGCAAATACCTCATGGCCAAAGGTAAAAAGTCAATAATCCACAAAAAACAGTAGCAACGAGGTAACCAGACCATCTCCTTCTTCTGTTGTAATGAAAACGTATTTATTATAAAAATAAAACAAGAGGTAAGTGCTTTCACTGAAATAGCTTCATCAGACCTTTAACCAAATAATCAAGAGTCCAATGCATTTATAGTGCTTTCAAAAAACAACTAACCAACCGGACTTGACCATCCATTAAATTAAAAAAAACATGTGGTATTGCAATATTTGATGATATTTAAAGATATATCTAGCATCAGAGATGTATATCAAATAAAACAAAAACTCTCATCACTACGACAATATAATTAAAAACGCATCACATTATGATGCATTATAATATTTAAAGACGTGTCTGACATAAAATATCGAATAATGCAACATTCTAGACTAGACCTGGATTTAATACCTACTAATTCTACGGGATTTAAGTAAGGGCTTGATGGATGCCCTCTCATTTAGTCCTTTCCCTCTATCTGCTCTGAGGGTAATGATCCAATGAGTTTCCCTTTTCACGGTATGATTCCTAATGTCACCTTTGCGAATATGCGGGGTGACTACTTCAATAACTCAAATTCAAACTTGTGTAAGTCACCTGATGTTTTAATATGTTTAGAGAGGGCATTGTGTTCGGACTGGATCCTAATGCCATAGAGATGTTCCCTTATCCTGTCCCTAAAGGGTCTGTTGGTCTTCCCCACGTAAAAACAGTGACAGCACTTACATACCGCTAAATAGATCACATTGGAAGTTCAACAATCTGCTGCTGCTCTAAAATCAAACTCCCTATCTAAATCTGGATGTAAAAACACATTTGAACTATGAATAAAAGGACAAAAAATACATCTGCCACATGGTTTAGTAAAAGTTATCTGATCCTCCACACTTCTAAAATTCCTACTATAACAATTTTAATTCCTACCATCTGTATGGCATTAGGATCCAATCTGACCACAATGCCATCTCTAAACATATTAAAGCATCAGGTGACTTACACAAGTTTGGATTTAGGGTTATTGAAGTAGTCACCCCGCATATTGTCTTAGTGATGAGAGTTTTTGTTTGATTTGATGCACATCTCTGATGCTAGATATGTCTTTGAATATCATCACATATTGCAATACCACATGTTTTCTAGTTTAATGGATGGCCAAGTCCGATTGGTTAGGTGTTTTGAAAGCACTATAAATGTATTGGACTCTTGGTTATTTGGTTAAAGGTCTGATAAAGCTATTTCAGTGAAAGCGCTTACCTCTTGTTTTATTTTTATAATAAATACGTTTTCATTACAACAGAAGAAGGAGTTGTGCCTGGTTACCTCATTGCTACTGTTTTTCATATGATTATAAAGTGTTCATGTCCACAATGGCTAAAAGAATGGGAAAGGTAATGCCAAAATTGATAGATACAGTTTTGTGGAGGGGAGGCAAACATTTGACAACATTAACAGAATAGTGATGATCCAGAGGGAAGTAAGATGTAAGAAAATACAATTTTTGTTGGTGGGTCTTGATGCAGATAAAACATTTGACAGAGTAAGCTGGGACTTTATGAGCAGAGCAATGAAAATATTTGCATTTTCTGAAACAATAAAAATGTTAATTAGGATGATATATGAGGGATCAGAGGCAAAATTTAAAGTGGGTGGGGTCCTCTCTGATAATTTCTGCTTGAGCAGAGGAAGCAGGGTGGGGTGTCTTCTTTCCCCTCTATTATTTGCATTATATTTGGAACCATTGGCAAAGAAAATAAGGGACTCAGAAATTCAAGGATATAATTGGTATAGTAGTCAAGAAAAGCTGGCTTTATTTGCAGGTGATATTAATTTATGCCTGACAAAATCAGGAAAAGACATTACAGTGCTGTGGAACATTTTGAGACAGTTTCAGATTTTTTTGGGATACAAAATGAATGAAGCTAAAACAAAGGCAATAGTGGTAAATTATGTATCCACACATAAACTGGTTCAGGAATATCCATATTTATGGGGACATGATAAAATTAAGTATTTAGGAGTACGGATTAAAAATGATTCTAGTGTGGCAGCTAAGGATATGTGGAGAGAGACTAAACAAAAGATAATACAAAAACTGAGAAAATGGAGGCTTTGTTATATGGATATTGATAGTAAGATACACACAGTTAAAATGTTTTTATTCACATTAGCTTTATACACAGGTCAGGTGTATTCCCTTTGGTTTTATACACAGGTCAGGTGTATTCCCTTTAGTTTTATACACAGGTCAGGTGTATTTTTATCAACCAGAGAAGAGGTTGTGGGTAGCAATTAATAAAGAGCTGAAGGACTTTATCTGCGGGGATGGCAAGAGTCAAGTGGGATAAGATGATTCTTACAGAAGAACAGGGCAGATTGTTATTAGGCGCATTTCAGAGCTACATAGTTAAGACTCCTATACACAACACAAGCAGAAAAATATAATTCAAAGTGGAAAGGGATGATGATGAAACAGGGAGGAAGCTGAGGAAACAAGGAGCGACTGGGATTTTAGATGCAGGCCTTTAATGAGAATAACAATAATCATACAGAATATTATATACACACATGGGAATGGAGAAATGAAATTCTGCCAATAGGGATGACTGCAATTAGGGACACAGACAACAGATAAGAGGGGGCTGGAATTTATTGGAGAAAACTGGCAAAGAAACAAAGGTATTGGGAGCAAATATAGATAAGGAAAGATGATACAATAGGAAGACACCAAGAATTTATCTAAACTGCAGGTCAGAGATTGCCTTCCTTATCAGGGATTGATATCAGAATATAGGCAAAGAGAAAGAAATAGGGGGGTTCTAAATGAAAGATCAGCACTGGTAGAGTTTTTTTAGCAGAATCTAGAACAGAAGCTGCAATTAAAAAAGGAATAATTAGTAAAGCATATAAAATACTGCATGATAACTATAAGAATCAATCAGAGTAAGTTAGAAAGGATTGGTAAGAGAGACTGGATAAGCAATTCCCAAAAAACAATGGGGCAATATATGTATGTCTCCCAAATATGCAAAAAAATCTAGAAGATTTAGGATTTTTTCCTGGATATGTTTACATAGATATTTTTACACCCCAAGTAGACTCCAGAGAATTTTTCCTAAGCTAGATAGCAAATGTTAGAGGTGTAAAGGGGAAGAAAGAGGTAATTAGGAATATATATTCTGAGAGTGCAGTGAGTTGGCAGATGGTAAGGATTCCCTGTGGGATGCACTGTCGAAGATGCTGGGTGGACAGATTGGTCTGATGACGGGGGGGGGGGGGTCTATATCATATATTCAAAATTCCAAAATATCGAACACCATAAGTTTGAACTTGGAATTTCGAATAATGATAGCATTGAATGCTCAGAATAGCGAATTTTTTTCCCAGGGAAAAAATTTGCTGTTCCAAGAAACATACACACAACACAAGCACACCAAAATAAATAAACCACACACATACAGTTAGCAAAATCCAATCCTACACTAAACCATATATACATTACTAACTATCCACTTACCTTAACCTGCACCCTAACCCTAAGGTCCGTAACTATTGCACACATACCCTACGAAACTATACACAAACAAATTAATACACACAACTCTTGCACCACAGTGGAGGAAATAGTGAAGCCACAGAATGGCCCACCAAAAGCTTGCCCTAGGTAAGATTTCGGAGTTCCGGGGCTTCGCTATTTTCATCCTTCGATGTAGTGGGTTCGATATTATAACTTCTGAAGTTTTACATCTTCGAAGTTATAATATAAACACAATGAGGGAGATAATTTTTCTAAGCTATGATACAGAATCATAACTGCCTAGACATGGTAAGGCCTTGCTGTGCTAATAATGGTGGCTGCGAAAAAAGCAATTAGTAGAAAATCAAAATCAAAATCTAAACCAACTATACTGGAAGTACTGAATACAGTAACAGAGATAAATCAACTGTTACTGAGATCTTTAGAAAGGGGTAGGAGCAAACTACATTGGAAAAAAATGAAAATTGTCAGGACAATACATACAAAGGAGAAATGAGATTTAAAATGCATCAGGACTTAAATGAGCTATGTAATGTTTGACTGAGAAGGATTGGGTGGATTATAAGTGATGTATAATGTTTGCAACTGAGAGTGTGTCAATATGGTTTGTGAAGGAAAATGCTTGCAACTAGGATTGTGTCGGTGTGGTTTGCTTTCATTTATATAAACGTATGATTGCCTATAAAGATGTTTCTTGTTAAAAAAAAGCAAGAATTGAATAATTAATATAATATTGCTTATGATATATGATGTATAGCTATAAATGTGAAATCTAATGTTTATGTTAATATAATTTGATTACTTTTATATGAATGTAAATTTGTCTATGTCACAAGTGATAATTCAATAAAGGTGCTTGAAAACAACAAAAGAAGAGCAGACGTAAGCCTCAAAAACTGGTGTCAAGTCCATTTGTACTACTTTCAGTGAAGGTGGCATCTTAGCACTTTGACTTAAGAAGGACACCTGCTTCACAGGTGACACCATACCTTAGCGCTTTGTATTAGCATTGACTCCCGGTTCTGTTTTATGTAATGGACAGCACCAGCTGTTACAGTTTACTGTTTTCACTGATCTTTTTGTTGATTTTTATGGTCTCATTAGTAACAGGCCTGGAACTTGTCATTCACTACTTTGTTACTGATGTGTTGTTAAACATTATTTGATATACTCATTTATAGAAAGCATCCTGATAAATAACCTCATAGTATGGTATGGACTCTGCTCTACCTCTGAGCGCAAATCCCTCCAGAGAGTGGTGAAGACAGCTAAGAGGATCATTAAGACCACCTTAGCACCTATCCATGACTTGTACTTATCCAGCTGTCTCAGCAGGGCCAGAGGAATAATTAAAGACTGAACTCATCCTACTTACAGACTGTTCCTGCATCTATCATCCGGAAAGCACTTCGGAAGCATACGTTGCAGAACTACGAGAATCAGGAGCAGCTTCTTCCATAATGTCATCAGGCTGCTGAACTCTAGTAACCACTACACTCCTTGATGGCCACCTGCATCAGCAGAAACTGTCTCAAATTGTGCATTAACCTGGTTACCAGTCTCATCTAATACTAAGTGCAAAGCAGCAATGCAGTAAAATAGCTCTTCTTTCAGTGAAGTACATGCTGTAAATTCGTAAATTAACCATAGTACAATACTCTAAGGTCCATAGTCTAATACTCTTGTGTTCACAGTGCAATACTCAAATGTCTCTTTCTGTGCAAGGATCAATGCAATGTCTTATCTCATGCAAGTAAGTGTTCACTTTGAAAAGTGTTAAAATATGTTTCTAATTTTGTGCAATATTAGTCTCTCTACCTACATGTCCATGATGTAATGGGTAGGTATTATATGTGTAAATGTCTGTGAAAATAGTCTATATGTTGTCTGCACATTGAGTCTGGAAACAGGGAATTTTGTTCAGTTTTTGTACTTGTGTGATTTCTGAATGACAATAAAGTTTACTTTGACTTTGACTTTGTAATGTATCATAGATGAAAGAGAACATTTGTTGTCCTGTCTACTTCATTAACTAAATAAATAAACAAGTTCTTCTTTGGACTTCTGCAGTTAAATTCATCACAGGGCTGCAACCAGAAATGTATTGTTTCATTCCACAAGAAACAAAAGCATGACTGCTTGGGCCACAAATGTAACACTGGTTCCTGGATGAAATTACTTGCTTCCCCGTACTATTAAGTAACATACCAGACCTGACATCAAAGGCAAACTTTGTAATTACATGTAAATCTGCTCTCCACAACCAATTAATGTCTTCCTTGCATCCTTTACTTATAATAACCATGCTCTTATCTGGCAGTTTGCCAAGTTGTATTTACCATCCGCCACTTTTTGTTGTTCTCTTAAGGCTACAGTTGATCTTTGGAATGTCAGTGCATTTTCTAAATTATCACTGAAAGAGTTGATGCCACATCAAGTTCAATAAATTGCAAATAATTCTTTCATAAGGTTGAGTTATGTAGCTCTTAAGTAAAACTCAAGCAGCCGTAAGGTATGGAATCCAGTACTAGTCCATACCCAGTTACATATTGTTTGTTCTGACCCTTAAAAATCCTAGTCTGATAAGTTCTGAATCAGTACTACACAGCTCAACTGTCCAGATTTTTGCAGAATGCCCAGATTTTTGGCTCATATTTTTGGTCTGTTTCTCATAAAATGTGTATCTTCTGGCAAATCACAGGGATATTCTGAGGATTGAAGCCACTAAACAATGAACTAAATTTGAGTTTCAGACTTCAAATCCTTCAGAAAATGTAAATTTAAACAAATCATGGTACTGTAGCAACTTTCTAAGATTATAAGAGCAATATTTAAAATACGTCCCTATTTTGGGGTCCTTTGTTCCCCCCATTTTGTTGAGCTTTGCCCAGATTTCTTGCACTAAAAGGTTGAGAGGTATGAATTATTTGGTGCTAAATTTACACAGACTGAGACAACGGCAAGTGTTAGTATAGCCTGCATATTAAAGCACAAAATAAGATAAAAATACAATGGGCAGGAATTCCGAAGGCTTGCACGGAGTGTAAGAGACGTGTAACACTCCATGCAAGCCTCGCGATCCAGGAACAGCCCGAAACTCCGTGTAAGAGACCAGCTAAAATGTCTCTTACACGGACTGGGCGTGGATATGCTAAATACCTCACTTGCAGCCGAAAGGTATGCAAATGAGGTATATTAGCGATCCACGAAGCAGAAACCAGCCCGTGTAAGAGCCGTTTTAGCTGCCGAAATGTACTCAGTTGACAACTGAGTAAGTTTCTGTAAAAATCACAAAGGAGCTATGTCAGCTCCAAATAAAGGGTGCATATGTGCCAGGCAGCATGCCAATGGCCAAATATGTGGCCATTGGCAAGGTAACCTGATGCAAATATTAAAAAAAATATATATATTTTTTTTGGCAATCACTGATGTTTAAACGCAGCGCAGTCCCGCCAAACGGGCTGCGCTGTATAAAACATAAAAATGAAGGTTATAAACCCACAAATGTGGGTTTTATGCAATACATGGAATGACAATGCAGGGACCAGCAGACCAAATTCAACATGGCCACCGTGTAGTGGTTGCTAAGGGGGGAAGCTGAGTCTAAGACATGTAACTAAGCATTAGTACGCAATCTCATGTAAATGAGGGTTAGGATACTGAATCCCACAGTCACATAGCAAATGAGCACAGTCTGAGTACTGTAAGAGATACATAAGGGGGAGGAATAGAGTAGGAGATAGGTGACATCACAGGGGGGAATGGTAGAAAGAAATGCAGTTCATTGGAGGTCAGTGTAACATGACAGATGACAGACACAGATCAGGGAAAGAGGAGTGCCACAAGATAAGCATGGGAAAGTCAAGAAATGGAAGGTGTACACTGTTACTTACACCAAAGTTTCTTGCTGGGCGTGCATGCGCACGTGTGCGCGCCATGAAGCGCGAGTATGGCAGTGTGCACGCGTGTAAGGCAGACAGAGCATGTGGGAGTGTGTTGGTAGAATTGTAACACTGTTTGCACAGGTGTGCACGCGTTTTAACCTGAATAGGCAGATCCTGAACCGTGTAAGCATGTGTGCGCGTGTGTAAGCCACTGTGAGCGAGTTTCTGCTGGTATGCACGCTGCTCCCCCCTGAGGAAACAGAAAGGAAAAAGGAAGCAACAGAATTAGTAGGAAGCTAGCAGGGAATACTGCTGGAGCTAGCAGGTGAAAACAATTAGAAGCAGGCAATTACACAGGCAGAATAGTAGCCCAGCCTAGCACTTAAAACTCTGCAAACAGCAGTGCAGGATGTTTCTCTCAAGAGACACTGCAAGACAGGAGTAAGCTATTAGAAGTGAAAATTGAAAAAGCTGAAATCAAAGCAGAAATGCTAGGGGCTGCCATAGCTGTCATAATGAGACATAGGCGACTTGCTGAGGGTGGTGACAATGCAGATGGTGCCAGGAAACCCACAGTGAGGAGACGGAGAAGAGTGTACAGGCCCAGGGTCATCTACCATGGGTTACATGAGCTGGAGATAGTGGAGCGCTATAGAGTGGACAGAGAGCTCCTGCAGCAAATAGTCGAGCTGTGCAGGCCACGCCTCACACACAGAACCAACAGAGGGGAACCCATCCCAGTGGAAACCAAGGTATGTGTTGGCCTAAGAATACTTGCAACAGGTACCTTCCAGAGACCAACTGGTGATATGATGGGGATATCACAGGCATCAGCCTCCAGGGTACTGCACCAGTTCCTGGATGCCATGTCAGCACATGTCGGTGATCATGTATATTTCCCCAATGCCCGTGAGGTATTGGCCAGCAATATGCGTCTCTTCCAGCAAATAGCGGAATACCCTGAGGTAGTGGGTGCAATAGACTGCATGCACATATGCATCAAAGCACCAGCCGGTGAGCAGGGTAGGGACTACATTAACCGCAAGGGCTTCCCCTCCATCAACTGCCAGGTCGTGTGTGATGCCCAGGGCATAATAATGAATGTGTGTGCTGGCTGCCCTGGGTGCTACCATGATTCCCACATCTGGCATTTGATGCAGCTGTACCAGACATTTGCCAGTGGGGACATCCCACACGGACACCTAGTGGGGGATGCAGGTTATGCACTGGAGCCGTGGCTGATGACACCCATCAGAAACGCACACACACCTGAACAGGAACGTCATAATGAGGCACACGCACAAACACGTAATGTAATAGAGCGTGTGTTTGGGCTGCTCAAGTCATGGTTCCGGTGTCTGGACACATCTGGTGGAGCCTTGCAGTACTCACCAACTACATGTACCCAATTTGTCATGGTATGTGCTATGCTACATAATATGATCTTGCGAAAACAGCTGCAGCAGGACCAGCATAGGGCTGGGCCAAACAGCCCACCACCATTGCCAAGGCCATCACAGGCAGAGCGTGACTCGGAGGAGGAACAACCTGAGCCTGCCCCAGTAGGCAGAAGGAGGTGTGCCCAGTATGCCCTGGTCTTGGCAAAGAGGCAACGCATAGCACATACACTGGCTCAGTAGGAACCCTGGGAATGATACCCCCTCTGACTCACTCAAATAATAACAGGGATGCCTAAAATGACATGACCTGCTCACAAACATGTACAGGGAGTGTAATATGTACATCCGACAGAGGCAGCCCTGCAGCACCACCTGAGGCATGAATGCCATGTGTTAAGTAATGTAACACCATGTACTATATGCACACTTGAGGACCCTGACTAACATCCACCCTCACCAAGCATGAAGCCACAAAATGACGATGGGATGATCAATTGCAATAAATGGCTGAAGTAATGCAGTTAGTCAAAGGGGAGCCAATGTGTTTCAGCCTGGAAGACATGCTGAGCATGACATGATGCACCACCTGCTAGGGGTGGCGTGCACCTATCAGTCCAGGCCCCATGGATACTGGTAAAGGCTGTCAGTACCCACAGCATGCCCTGAATAGGTAGGTCTCAAAACACAAACCCACCTTCATAGGTACCACAAGGGATAGGAACCTAGATGTAATGCTACCCAATGCCAGAAGTCTAAACAGCAAGATGCGTGCAGTGTAAATGCACACAGTATGGAGAATGTTGATATCAGTCCTGTAATAGAAAACTGGGTCAAGGCTCACATCAGCACCCTAACACTACCAGGTTACACCTCATACTGTGCTGTACAGCCGCAAAACATGGAACAAGCTACAAAATGAGGGTGACTAGCAATAAATGTCAAGGATAACCACACCCCCATGTTGGTACCACAACAAGAAGCAGCATGGATTAGCCATGGTCAAATACCAATGGCTAAAACCTCCTCCCAGTATATAGCCTGCTGCAGACTACTGTCCTAATACCAGGAACTGCACCTGGCCTATGTTGAAATACATGAATATATCAAGCCCCCCAAACCACATTATATTGCTTGACTGAAAATACCCAGACATACACTGGGAGCATTATACTCTAGCACCAACACAGTAGGAGAAAAGTTCCCAAAATCCATAAACCAAAATGCCCAGGAACAACGTACCACTCCCACAAGAGTGGTAAGCGTACAGGATGTGATAATCAGCAAAATGCGTACTGGATGGCAAGATGAGAAGTGTATCCCTCACTGGTAAGACCAGACAATAGAGTAATCACACCGGATATACACATCCTGACCACAGTCCCTGGCCAGAAAACCACAGTGAAAAACATGTGTAAAGCATAGGTTGCACCCCTCCAAACCGATGTGGAATCCACGAAAGGCCCTGTGCAGGTGCAGAATATGGGACACACCGCAGAACATGTTATACAGGCATTCGATGAACATAGCCAGGAATGCTTGGATTATGCAATCACAAATAACAACAAGACACAATGTCATACACGCAGGCATCTGGCATGCTGGACTCCAGCCATTACCAAATCATGCAAGAGAATGAGGAAGCTACTAGTATGGCAATAAAATATGTCCACACATACAATCCACTAAGGCCAGCCACAACAAGTAAAATCTGTGAATCCAGAGGCAATGTGACACCTGCCCCAAGTACACAGACAACCCACAACTCCCCCCAATAAATACAAATATATGTGAGAGATGCAACCATTTATCCAAACCGGAGGCTGAGCTCCCTCAACTCAGTACTGTCAAAACCAGTCAGGAGGAGAAGGTAACCACATACACCACAAACCCAGTCCCACATAGACCTATCACAACTGTAAACCAAACATATAAACACAGAAAAAGATTCCTGGAGGCCCTAATTACAAACACACCACACCAACAGAGGCCTCCAAAGCAGACCCCAAGCAACCACAACCTCCAAACATAACACATGCAACACATAGTACACAAAGCTGGTGTGCCAAACAGTTACAGGCCAGAAGGAGAAACAACATGCCTGATACAGTTGTAATAGCTGTCTGTATAGGCAGACACACTGCTGTCCCACTCACCAGACTGAACAAGGGAAAGGGTACAGTAAGCTGCCTGTAGGCTGCCACAATATGCCACATAACACAAGTACGCAGGTCACCCCAAAGCAAGCAGACATATGATGCACTCATTGTCCATGCTGGTGTGAATGACCTGAGATGTACCTCCCTGGACTACATGAAAAGAGACATGGATGAGCTCTCTGAGTATGTACTCCAGGCCGGTATGACACTGGCCATTTGCAGCATCCAACCTTCACCAAGAATGATGCCACAGTACAAACACAGAATGATTAGCTTTAACAGGTGGCACAGTTACAGCTGTCAGTCCAAGAGGGTCTAATGTCTATCTGCTTGAGATGTCATGCATGACAAGCCATGCTGCTGTTCCAGGGATGGCTTGCACCTGTTACCCCTGGGCGTCTGGATACTGGATAAGGCCTTTGCCACCTCCATAGAGCCATATGTAGGCAAGGCCAAAAAGACTAACCCACCACCCTAGAAAACATAAGTGGTAAGAAACATAAGGGTAATGCTGACCAATGCCAGATGTGTAAACTGCAATATGCACGCACCTGAGGCACTTCCCAGTATGGAGAACATCAATGTCTGTGCAGTGACAGAAGCCTGTTGCAAGCCTACTGACAGCACACCAGCACTACCAGGTTATACCACATATCATGCGTTATGGCCCCAACACCTGGACCAAAATATCAAAGGAGGGGGAGTATCCATATGCAGCACAGACATCCATACGACCAGGTAATTGACAATGCACAAAGCAGCGGAGACCACCCATGTGCACCTAAGTGTAGTCAAAACTGCTGTACAGTCTGTAGCATGCGACAGACCACACTCTCACACACAGGAACCCAACCCAGACATCCTGAAGACACTGGACAGTATGAATGTCCCACCAAATACCAGACAAGGTACTCACAAATTACCACATAGGTGGTAAACCATTATGTATGCAAGGAGTAATCAGGGACCTAGGGATACAAGTCGACAGTAACCTGTCATGTGACACTCACAATGCCAATGTGGCTAGGAAAACTGTCTATATTGAACACTGTATCATGAAAGGATTCACATCTACATCAACAGATGTCACTGTGCTCCTGTACTGTTCCCTTATCAGACCCTTAATCTAGTACAATGACTCATATGGGATGTACCGTACCTGACACCTGCAGCGGTTAGGAAGACCTCAAAGGTACCTCACCAAGAGGATAAAGGGTGTCAAATATATGTCATATGCTGCCTGGCTGTAGACACCCCAGCTGAATGCAGTCACAGACTGCCTACAGAGAGGCATTGTATGTCTGTTGTACAAGGCCATGTCCAACACAGGAGTAATGGACATGCTCCACCCCAGGAAATCAAATCCATTGGAGCTGTGAGAGTGACAGATGTCAGCCTCAACACATAATGAAATAGGATGTGCTGGAGGGACAGATACATAACCCAGAGGCTCCACACACCCAGAAACAGGATCCCAATCCATGTTAGGCAGAGCCCCTCACTGACGCCCCTCAACAGGAATATTGCCAAGTGGATGGATGATCGCACATGTACACTGGGGGTCTTCACTGTGTCACGTCCAGACAGAGGCACAGTAAAGAAAATCATAAATGGCCATAATAGTCACATAGCAAAGGGTGGCGAAAGACACACACACTCTGGCTAGGCTTACTAATGCCCTAGGGTGGATAGCCTAGTATGAACCTATGAACCTATGAAGATACAAATTGTACAGAACACTAAGGATAATCACAAGGCTTACTCAACTGATGGTAGGAACCATGTTGGGAATTCACAGATATGCTCCGAATCACACAGATATTACAAACAACATACCAAACACACACACATATTGCCAACATACAACCTAACAGGTTCAGTGCAAACCCCCCCCCCCCAGAATGCAAAATATGTATCCCAGCAGACTGCTGGTCCCCTGACATTGCAGATGCTGAGGTAACAGCCATCATCTACAAAGCAAAACACACAGCAGCAAAGGTATGTGATGGTGTCCTAGGCTGAGGCCAACATGGACTCCAAGAATAATGGAATGCCAAATCACACTACTGCCCAATGTCAGCCTTACCACAGGATATGTACCCAAAGAGCAGTGTGCAACAACAGTGGTCCTTCACAACAAAGGTGTTGCCTGAATGGATACGGCAAACTACCACCCCAGGATCCTGACAAGCTTGGTCTGCACAGCTATGGAAAGGATCAGTATGTACCACAGACATAAAGCTATCGTGGACCTACTGACACCGGACCCTACCCCGTGTGGCTGTTGTAAGTGCAGATCCTGCCCCTAAACATGTTTGACCCATTTGAAACAGTCATTAAGGTCATTGATGAGGGCAATGTGGTCCACACAGCGTAGCTGGACCATGCATATGCTTCCAGACAATACCCTACGAGTTCAGTATGGATATGTTCACCAGCTAAAATATAAACCTCTATGTCAGTAGAGGGGTTGCAAACCAGACCAAGGACAGAACTGACATGGTCAGACATGCTGCATCCATGTCAGACTACAAAGCAGGTATGAGTGGCATCCCACAAGGCTTGGTCCTGGGACCACTCCCGTTCCGTATATATGTCCCATAGGTACAAGCCAACATGGAAGGACTGTGACTGAACATGTATGCAGAGGAGTACAAACTGCCCACCATATCCGACCCCCAGCTGACACAAGCAACCCACAAAAGGGCCACATAGAAACAGACAACTGGAGCCATAGCCATGTCAGCAAGCTAATTGCAGAACTGTGTATAGATAACCACCGTGGATATACAGTAAGTGCCCACCAATTACCACACAGGTGTTAACCCATTACATACCTAACATGTAATGAGAAACCTGGGGACACAAGGTGATAGATATCCTGCATTGGACAAACATGTGGCTGTAGTGTTTGCAGAAACATACCATATACCCACCCAATCATGATGGTTGTCAGATGTAGATAAGGGGAGGTCACTGTGGCTCTGCAGTCATCCTTCATCAGTGTCACAATTGACTACAGTAGCCCCTGTGGGATATACCTCAGCAGACACCTCCATCAACTGTAAAGTCCACAACAGTACCCCACCAGGAGTAGCAAAGAGCATGAACAGATGCCATGTGTTGCCTGATTAAACAAACTGCAGCTCCACACACTGCCATACTGCACACCCAGAGGCAAGCTGTGCCTGATGTATGAAGCCATGTCCAAGCTGGAATCAATGAACATGCTGCACCTTGTACAATCTGAATGACAGTGAGCTATGCACATGAGAGACCTGAACCCCAGCACTGACATACATAGGACAAGCTGTAAAGAATGATCCATAACACAGAAGCCACCCCCACTGTTGAGTAAACTCCCAGTACAGGTTAGCCAGAGAGTCACCTATTGACACACCTCAAGAGGAATCCTGATGAGTGGATGGGAGATGGTAGGTTAACCCTGGGTATCACTGTTATGTCAGAGGTAGACGGAGGCACAGTATACTAACCATGACATATGTCATGGCAAACTCCAGTTACAATGTGTGTCGAAGGACAAACACACTCTGTGACTAGCATCAGAAATGGCCTAGGGAACATCGCTAGTGTTTGCCAATGTCCACCTATGTTGTGGAATACACTACCAATGTTGGACAAGCCTGGTGTAGGTAGTCCATATCTGAACATAATGCAACATGGTCATATGTGCACAACTGGCCCCTACACAGTCTGTTGTGCTCACTATGAAGATGTCAAGCAGTGATAGGACTAAAGCCCAGGATACTGTCCACCACAGTGAAAGTACTGAACCAGTACACTATACGGTACTACAGTGTTAGGTCATTATGAAAGGATGTTGACAACTGTATGCAAAGTATCCCATGCAATCCCTGCAGGCACAGTATAATCCCTGTTGTGGCAGACATGAAGCAGTTGGCCAGTTAGTACACAACATGACACCCAACACACAACCATAAACGTGAGATATTGTTGAAGTTCACACACACCCAAATATGTGGTGGATTGCAGAGTTCAACATATGGAAAGCTCACACTGGGCATGCTCGCACACTTTGATAAATGAGGCATATGTCAGACAACATGCCATGGAAAGGCTGAACTGGGCATGCTCACACACTTAGGCCATATCTCTGTTTAGCAGTTGGCCACACATATCTGGTATTTGTACGTGTCATTCCAGGAACCAACCACAACACAGCAATCTGCCCAGCGCACACAGTAAATGACTACAGAGACATAAGTGATATAGTGGATTGCCCTCATATTCAAACACCTTCCACAGATACACAAGTTGTTCATAGGAACAGGAAATGCTATGGCAATAAAGACCGGCAAACAGTCTAACAGCAACAAATATTGTGCATCTGACAATTAAACATATGGGTGTAGAGGTCAATACTAGGCTTGTTGCCCTACGGAATGACAGCTTAGCCAGAGTGTGCTTGGCATCTGCATCCCCAGTACAGTAGGCTACTGTGCCACTGTAAAGTAGGTCACATAAGGCAACGTGTGAGGCTAGTGAGCTGTGCCTCTGTCAAGCAGGGGCACAGTGGAGATCCCAAGGTTTGAATGTGCTAAGCCACATCCATGTTGTTGGTGTGTGCTGGAAGAGGGTTGCTGAGGACCTCTAACAGTAAGTGGGCATCAATAACAGACTGAGGGGAGCCCTATCTGCATTGTCTGGACAATTCCACTGTCAACACTGTGTTGTGATGATTATGTGGGAATGAAGTGTCGTGCCGGTGCTGTTCACAGATGTCCTCCCTCTGTGGACTACAGCGCTGCAATGTATTAGCTCACTCTGTCTGTTGGACGGCTCATATATGGCTGGTGTACACCTGACAGGTGTCTTGTTGTGGAGCAGTCTTGGGTATATGTGGGATAGCATGATCAATGCAAACCTTACACATGCTCATAGAATGCAATTGTCAAGGATTATGCAGAGTGGCCAGTATAGTCCCCCAGCATGGGTCCTTTGAAGTCGTCCACCCCAGTGTTCACAAGTGTAGAGTCTGCTTGTGCTAAATACAGTTTGTTTGCAGTGACAACCTTGCCTGGGGGTGGGGATGGGATATGGATGTCCAGGGAAAGGTGGGTATGGTCAGATATCAACAATGGTGGTCTACCTCTGGTGTGGAACAGTGAGTACCCATGTTGCAGATGGACAGGTGCAATATGTATTCCCCCATGTGGCTGTGGTGAGTGGTTCTGCCATAGCACATGGACCCACAAATTGTAGTGGCTGTAGGGTAAAGTTGGAGATGCCTGAGTAGTTCCCACACACAATATGCCTGTACGTGATGTTAACAACTGGAATGGTGTATGTAAACACCTGCATATCCTGGCACTGTTCCCAGGGAAGTAAAGTGTGTGTCCTGGATGTGGGAGTGGTGTTCTGGACTGTTTGTGTTGTGTGTTACAGGTCCTGTGGTCATGAAGCATGGTATAGAACATAACCTGCCAGTGCAATGTGCATATCTGACCCTGAAGTAGGTGGCTGCAAATGCATATATATGCTACCCCCCACCTGACAGGTAGTACTAGATGTACATACCTCTGTAGAAATAAAGATGTCAGCACCCTATAAATACTGCAGGTGCAGAATAGATGCCCAGTAATTCGGATAGCGCGCTCTGCTAATGCGTCTCCCTCAAGTGTCATAATATGGTTAGGTAGGAGTTTGAACCGTGCAAATGCTCAGTGTGTGTGTGTGTGTGTGTGTGGGTGGGTGAGTGGGGTTGATGTGTGTGCAAGTCTGTGTGAGGGAGATGTCCCTTTTGGCAACTGTGAAAACACTCTACAGGATGCACATTCCCCTATCTAAGCACTGATTATGTCAGCACCCTATAAGTACAGTAGGAGAAGAAAACCCTCCCAGTAATGCGAATAGCACACTCTGCTAATGCTTCTGTCACGAGTGTTATAACATAGTTAGGCAGGGGTTTGAATCCTGCAACTGCCCAGTGTGTGGATGTTTGTGAGACGGAAATGTCCCTTTTGGCAACTCTGAAAACACGCTACAGGATGTACATTCCCCTATCTAAGCACTGATGATGTCAGCACCCTATAAGTACAGCAGGAGAAGAGAAACCTCCCAGTAATTCAAATAGCACACTCTGCTATTGCATCTCTCTCAAGTGTCATAACATAGTTAGGTAGGAATTTGAAACCTGCAAGTGTGTGTTTAGATGTGGGGAGTTTGTGTGTGTGCAATTCTGTATGAAAAACATGTGCTTTTTTGCAATCAGGAGATCACACTACATGATGCACATTACCCTTTCCAAACACTGATGATGTCAGCACCCTATACGTACAGCTGGAGAAGGGACACCTCCCAGTAATCTGAATAGCGAACTCTGTTAATGCGTCTTTCTCAAGTGTAATAACATAGTTAGGTAAGAATTTGAAACCTGCAAGTGTGTGTTTAGATGTGGGGAGTTTGTGTGTGTGCAATTCTGTATGAAAAACATGTGCTTTTTTGCAATCAGGAGATCACACTACATGATGCACATTACCCTTTCCAAACACTGATGATGTCAGCACCCTATAAGTACAGCCGGAGAAGAAGAACCTCCTAATAATCCGAATAGTGCGCTTCGCTAATGCGTCTCTCTCACGTGTCGTGACATAGTTAGGTAGGGGTATGGATCCTGCAAGTGCGTGTGGGGGGGTAGTAGGGTGTGTGCAATTGCAAGTGTGAGAGAACAGATCCTTTTGGCAAATAGTACAATACACCAGATGCTGCATATTCCCCCAGTAAACACAGGGGATGTCACCACACTATCAGTACAGCCAAACAGGGCTACTTGGCCAGTAATGCCAATAGTGCGCTCCGCTACTGGGTCTATTACCATTGTCAGAGCACAGATAGGTATGTTTTGGAAACCCACAACTGCCACATGTGGCTGTGTCACACAATATGACCTTGTGTGGGTTTCTGTGCATAACAATGCATGCCATTGCCTAAACCAGCAATGGCAATGCACACATGATATATGTGTGTGACACATACACATAAATACCTGTGACCTGCAGTAGTTACCATGTCTGACACGTGCCTCGAATAGATAAATGGTATTCGCAATGCATAACAATATGACTGTGTCTTACTGTGCAGGGGCCGCACGTGGTATATGTCTATACAGTGTGGGTTGTATATGGTATAATACCTACAGCAGGGGATACACATCTGGTCTGGGCCATATAGTCTACATGTAGTCGATGAACAGGTGCTGCATGTTCCCACCTGTTGTGGGAGTGGTAACATGTTATTCCACTGCAATTCAGTGACCACATGCTGGGAACCTTTCAGCTAGTGTGTTGTAGCTACAGTAATGCTCACGCACAATGTTTGGCTGTATGCATTCCAGCCATATAAAGACATTTCTTGAGACTGTCATATTGTCAGTGTTGTTAGGGAGGATAGGTGGGTTTTCTGTGTATGGGAGGGTTTTGTGTGCCAGGCTATGAACCAGAAGGCAGTCCAACACACTGTTAGCTGCTCATGAATAGGCCTTGATGCTTTGTGCTGTGCCAACAACCTGGAGGTGTGTGTATCTGTGGTGCCTTGGGATACCACCCCCCTGTCCATGTGTGTTACATGTGTAGGGGACGACAGGCATGGTATGAGGTATAACCTGGCAGTGATGGGTTGCACCTGTGAGCCGTGAATCAGGACTCTGGTACTGCACAGACATTGCAGTTCACAGTGCTGAGGACAGTGTCCAGTGTATGCATCTTGCGGTGTACACTGCTGGTGTTGTGTAGCATCACTGTTAGTGTCCTATCCTGTGTGATACCTGCGGAGGTGGCTATGTAATCTGTGTCCAGCAGCAAAAGGCACTATGTGTGTACCAAGGGGCTTCGCCAATATACAATGGCCCATGGGTGTCACGTGCAAGTTGCCCCTCGCAAATCATTGTGGCTTCCCTAGCATGTAAGCACATGTTGACAGCCAGTGGATACCCTATGAATGACATTGGAGATTGAGCAGAATGTAGACATAGAACACCCTTCCTACATATAGTGGTAGCATACCTGGTGAGGGTATGATGGCAACCAAGATCAGGCTCATATTGGCCCGTGCCACATGCTGAGAGATCCCTTCTATGTTCCCTATCATGTAGTCCAGGGAGGTATGTCTCAGGTCATCCATAGTGGCATGGTCAATGACTGAGTCATATGTGTCCATGCCTCTGACTGACCTGTATGCATGTGTTTTGTGGTGGACCATAGTGCCCCACAGGCATATCACTGTGACCTTCACCATGTACAGCCTGTTGAGCGGGACCCCACTGCAGCGGCCAAGAGAGGTACCTGACACATCTGTAGCAGGTGTGTTGTGTAGCCCTACAGGCTGTGAGTGTAGTTCCGACGTAACGTATGCCTGTGTGCCAGCTGCGAAGGTGTGTGATGCTCAGGCAGGATGCTATTCAGAGTCTCCAAGTATGCCCCAGTGTGTTCAGATTGCTGTCAGTGCTAGTCTATGTCAGACTGGTATTGTAGTCACTGTAGTATGTCATGCCACCTGACAGGGTATGGCAGTACTGGGTTCAGAGTGTTCAGTCCCCAGATTGGCTATGTGGTGGCATCCCACAAATGTGTTGTACGTTCCTGGCCAGGGGTGAGGGTTGACTGCATACATGTGGCAGCTGTGACATTGCCACATGACTCACATAAACCACAACTGGACCATAGAGGTGATTCACAGGTTACCGTTGCACATGCTACCATAGTAGTGTGATTGCCACGGTGATTACCAACACATAGGGCCAATGGGGAACAACATACTGAAGGTGTGTATGTGTGGGTGTACTGCTACTGATTTCATAGCACTGGCATATATGGCTGCACACGTGGGTAAATGTCAGGTAAGTCATGTGTAATGTGTCACAGGCAACATACATGTGAACAGGACAGACAGTGACGTTCTGTCATGTGGAAACTTGACATACGTATAGTACGCTATGCAGATGTCACTAGGAGTCCACAGAAGCACTGTAACTCTGCATTGCAGGTGGAAGCAGTGTTCCAGGGAACCCCAAGCGAACATGCATGCAAACAAAGCTACAGTAAGCAGGGCTGGAAGTAGTCCATTGAACAACAAAGAAGGGGTCACACTAACAGTAGGTAACAGTGCAAATATGTAGGCACTATCAACATGTACCCAGGAATGCACAGCTCAGATGTCCATGGTAGAACTGATATTATGTCATAGTTAATTGTGATTTGTATTACATTGGTACTGCACACATATCAACATGCGCAAACATCCACATTGCATAGTCATTGTGGGCAACTTGCCAGCAAACAACCATACGCTCCGCAAGGATGGCGTGCAGGGTCAAACCAACAATGTACACCACAAACGACCAGCAAAAACGATAGTGAACACATAGTAATGAAGAAATAATGATTATTTATTTATAATTCCTCCAAATCCAGACCGGTTTCGGCTATTCAGCCTTTATCAATGAATACAATAAAGTTTTTTTGAATGAAATGTAGCAGCCTGCATTTATACTAGTCTCTAATTACCTGGAAGCAATATTACAGCACCACCCAGTGGCTGGAGTATCAAAGTGCATATTCATTCTTGATTAAAGCATATGACCAGTGACATAAAAATGCCAGAGGTGTAGATATTAAATCATATTTTTAAAGATAAAAGTCAAAGCTCTGGAAGTAAGCCATTATATGAACATACATATTACAAGATAATAGACCAATACCATAGTCAATATTTGTGAATGCATATCATAGTATAAAAAAGCAGAAAATATATACCACTAGTATATATATATTTTGAAGGGTAATAACCACATGTTCAAAAGGGCTAAATAATAATGAACCAAGTACTGATCATATAATATATTACAAAATAAGGTCAAAAGAATATAGTGGCCTCATTCTCAGCTATATTATAAATTATAATAAATTAAAATAATGTGCTTGTAGATAATACAAGTTCAACATTGTAATTTTACAATACTCAAGGTTTAACGCCATCATACCAGATACGAATACCAAACTGTACATATACATATTCGTATCCTGAACAATTTTTTATCTTGCTTTATAGAGTATAATATGAGCGTTGGTAGGCCTAACCACCATTGAATGGTTTGTACTGATTCTTGATCTGTGTAAATGTTTGTTGTTGTAACCATGATTATGAAATCCTCCAGTGTTCTGTGAAACTCACAGATGGTCATTCAGACCTGGGGGGAATAAACATCCAAGGTTGGTTATCCAATATTGTTCCTTGTGGTTTAAAATGGTGTGCCAACCCTGTTGGCTGTTCCTATCTCCCTGAATTTTGTCAATGATCATGAACATAAACTGGGCATTGGGATGTTGTATCGTGTGTCTGTATAAAGCATTTGTTTCTTTTTTGTTCCTCATGTCACTACGATGTTCTGTCATCCTTATTCTAAGAGACCTAGAGGTTTGACCAACATAAAAAGCTTTACATTGGCAGGTAGCTAAGTAAATAACCCATGTACTGCTGCAATTACCAAACACCCTGGTTTTAAATACCCGATTGGTGTTGGCACTGGTGAATTCTTTTAGTGTACTGACTTGTAAACAGGAACAGCAGTGACCACATGGAAAAGTGCCAATTAGTTTATCCCCACTGATAGTGGTCTGATGATATATCGCACCTCCCCCTTCTCTGTTTTTGTAATGTGAAAATAGCCCTCCCAAATTCTTGCCCCTTCTATATGACATCTGACATTGAGGGCCTAATATTGACCTTAAGGTGTCATTAGCCAAAAGAATTTTCCAGTTGCAATTGAGTATATCCCTGACAATAGGTTGGTTCCTGCCATATGTGGTAACAAATATCAAGATAGAATCCCGATGAGCATGCTCTGATTTTTTTGTATTGTAACAATGTTCTCCTGTCTATGGTTTTGCTCCATGAACTAGCTTGATATATATCTATGTCCCTATATCCTCTGTCCTGAAATCTATGGTATAAGTCTATTCTGGCATGTTCAAATTCATCATGAGATGACCAAATGCGTCTAATACGCATAAATTGAGACTTAGGGATGTTGCGGATGGTGTGGTTCGGGTGCATACTGGAGGCGTGTAACAAGGTATTATAGTGAGGGTATTTTCTAAATGTTTTGGTACTTTTGAGTGTCATCTGCGTTATGGTAAAGAGTAACATCCAAAAAATCTATGGTACTCTTGTTATATGTAACTGTAAACTCGATACCCCAAATGTTACCATTCAGGTACTCCATGAATTCTTTTAGATATGCTTCATCCGTCTTCCACACCATCCAGCAATCATCCAAATATCGTCGCCAGATATCGATTTCTGCCATGTAAATATTGTGTGATTTGTCATATATTATACATTCTTCAAAATAGGCCATGAATAAGTCAGCATAAATGGGTACAAAGGAAGCCCCCATTGCTGTCCCTTGTAACTGCCAAAAGCATTCTCCATGGAAATAAAAGACATTTTTGTTTAATACATGTTCCGCCATGCAGACAAGTAAGGTGTTGAAGCCCGGAGGATATAAGTTTGTTCTCTCAAGCCAGTATTGCAGGGATTGTAATCCCGCCCAGTGTGGAATGCTTGTGTATAAAGATTTAACATCCAACGTGCACATTAACCAGTCTGGTTCTAGCTGTGTGTCCTGCAAAATTTGTAAAAAGTGCGTGGTGTCCTGTAGCCGGGCCCTAACTGATGTTAAAAGGGGTTTGAGATACTGTGTTAGAAATGCTGATAGTGGTTCCGTCAAGGACCCTATCCCTGATACAATGGGTCTACCTGGGGGTTTTGAAATTGACTTATGTATTTTCGGGAGAAGATACAAGATTTGTTTCTGTGGGTCTTTTACAGTAAGATGTTTAACAGTATTTTTTGTTATGATGCTCTCATCCTCAGCTAGTTTCAGAAAAGAGTCTATTTCTTTTTTAAAGACCCCAGTCGGGTCAATGTACATTTGCATATAACATCTAGTATCTGCTAACTGTCTTTTCCCCTCATCAAGGTATTCCCCAATGTTCATAACCACCACGGCACCACCCTTGTCTGCAGGTAGAATGGCAATGTCGCGATTATGCTTTAATTCCTCCAAGGCTGTTTTTTCCAAGGGTGACATATTCTGGCACAGAATGTATGATTCATTATGATGAAAATGTAAATCCCTGAGAACAGATTGTTGGAAAATAGAGACATGTTTGTTCATAGGCGGTTGAAAGTCTGATTTCAAAAATTTGAAATCAAGTGATCTTTGAGAGGTGTTATCTGAAAAGAATAATTTCAAATTCAGGTTACGACAGAAAGACAAAACATCCTTAACAATGCTATGTTCATTAATAAAAAAACTAGGAAGAAAACAAAGTCCTTTATTGAGTAGTTTAGTTTGTACATCTGTCAGTTGAACATTAGAAAGGTTCAGAACATTATGAAACTCAAATTCTGTCAATTCAACATTGTTTGTAACAGCCCTTCCATGGAATTGGATCTTATTCCTATATTTGTGCTTGCGACCCCCTCGTCGCTTGTTTGTGTGTCTATAGGGTACTGAACATTAGTTTTTTTGCTTCTGGGTGATTCTCGATAGTTGTTACAGTCATTGTCTGTGCAAGATGAGTCATCACCTGAGGTACTAGCTAAAGTCTTGTCAGAGGATTTTAGAATAGACTTAGGCCTTTTCTTGGGTTTATTTCCTGGTGTTTTTTGACCAAAATCATAGAATCTCACAGTTTTTAATGTATCAAAAGGACGGCCTCTTTGGTAATCAGTGCAGTCCCTATTGAACTTACGTATTTTCCTATCTTTAGTTAGTTGGTCAAAATTAGCCAGATCTTTGGATAATTTACTAACCAAAGTGGCATATGTTGGTTGTGATTCATATTTCTTACATTCTTCACATGAAGCTTTTACTTCCATTAAACAAATGTTCACCATTCTCTCATAATAGGATGCAAGGATCTTGACAAAAGTCATTGATGATTGTTGGAGAGCTTGGTTCCATTCTTTGGTCAGCCTGTCCTCCGACCTACTGACCAAAGGCTGTAACTTAACTCTAAGTCCTCTTGGTGTGATATCCTTGTTAATATATGCCTTAAAGAGTCTGAGGTGCCATATATTGGCACATAAGTTTTTAAGATCCTTGTTGAATTTGTTGAAGGCCATTTCACAGCCATTGTTAATGTTAATATTTGAGCCACTCGGATGACTGCTTGACATGTTATTCATACCAAACACCCCAATGTCATGCCGATCAGCACATAATCCCATTAGTAGTTGCTCCAAATCCATTTTTCCAATGTATTTATGAATTATGACCAACTAGAAACCAAATCTGTTTCAATCAATATGTCCAAATTAGTAATAGTTCAACAGGGACTGCACTGAGAACCTAGGTGTCGATAAAAAATATATGAATATTTAACAACAGTTATACTATAATATATTTGGTCAAAGAACACCACTTAGAAAAAACCTTGCTCATAAATCCTGAACATCCACACCTGTCTATATATGTGTCTATCAGTATATCTGCATTATGCTTGGCACATATATGTTTGTGAACACAATATGTACTCTATATTCAAAATGCAATGCTGAATAGGCTTGTTGTCCTTGTTAAATAATATACAAGGATGTATTATTATTTATCACATGATATCCGGCAATAAAACTTTTGAAACCCCTTAGCACATATTGCCTTTGCCAAAGATTTCAACACTGAGTTGCCCTCGTAGTACATGTAGCAACCTAAATCAACTGTAAACTGACAATACAATTTTCAAGCGGAGGTTTTGCACACATAAAACGATTATAACACATATAGTTGTTCATACACAAGATAAAAATAGAAATAAAGGTGTTATTCCCTCCTGCACTTTCATTAAGCTGTTATAGATATGATTCACTTATCATTGACCCAAGTATACTGTACTGTTATGGATCAATTCCTGTTGTTATATATCATAGACCAACTATGGCATAAATAGTTTGTCAATATACATGCATACTGAGTCACTGTGGTAAATGGGACACTTCAATTATGATATAAAATTCTGTAAAAAAGAATGTATCCCACTTTGTGAACAAACCTATCCCAACATATAGCTGATGTTATTGTATGTATATCAGATATTTAAAGAATATAGCATTTAGAGACAACCATTCACTAATACATTTCGAGATCAAATAAATCCTAAAAGTTAAAGTCAATATGATGTTTCCACCAGTTCTAGTCCATCAACGATAATCCAAATGCCTTCCATTAATTTCCGATTTATCAGCCTGTAATCCACCAGTATTGCCGACCTCTATCAGCACAAATGCAAAAAAGATCGCGAAATGTACAAAAATGGTTAATATATAATGAAGCTGAAAATTTAGATTTATGTCCTGCCAATAGTCACAGTACCTGAGTTATTCCTGTTGTTCCTGGGTTTATAGGCTTCTGATCCATAAAATGTTGAATGCCATGGATGTATCTCTGAACACCAATTTGCACAGAAAGGAGTTGTTAAACAGATGCCACAAAGTAGTAAAATAAACCACCGTACATGATTTTAGGCCCCCAAGCTTATCCGCATGTAAACCAAAGCAATCCCAAGGTAATTCTTCCTTGGTCAAAATGTTAGTTCCCCATCCAGTTTGAACTAAACAATTCACCAACGTGGTAAGTGCTTGCCACCATTACTGTACATGTCCATCATTGCGTATCACTACTTGCATTAGCTTCCCCCCCATGCTACCCATGTATGTGGCTATCTGTTGACATCCTTACCACTGGTATGCAATAATGTGCAGCTGTTACACTATGGTACTTACTATGGGTGTAGATAACAATTCAGGACAGTCATACAGTTACTGCATCAGGCATGCTGGGATATACACACAGTCATATCAGCACACTGTACTGTTACCAACATGATACTACTAATACACTTCTATGTAGTCACCCTGTGCATCAGCAACATGTTTACCTGTTCCTCCACTCATGTTGGTGATTGCAGGAGGTGGCACAGTTTCATCATATGCACAGGGTGTGAATTACATATGCCTGAGTCTGCCACTGATACCACCAATTGACATGTGTGTGTATGTGTGTGGGTGAGGGACAGCAGTACAGGGTGGGGCACTGTTGGTGCAGTGTGTGCGTGTATGTGGTAGCCCTAGGTGTTAACATTTCGCATGTGAGTATGCACGCACACAGTTCCACCTCATGGCTGCCATATACAGGAGTTTGTGGACAGCCACATACTGCACCTGGCAGATCATACAGATCAGTGTCTGTGGGCATGGACACGGTACCTGTGCCTGGCAGGGGTGCTAGGGACCATATCCGGTACTAAGCCAGACTGGGTACTGTCATCAGAAGCGGGAGTGTGTTGACTGGACACAGGTCCCTGTTGGGACTGTCCAGAGCCACGTGCACGTGGTCTCCTGGGGCGTTCCGATGACAGCACAGACCCAGCATGCTGGGGCTGCTGCTGGCACTATGGGGGCATCCGCGGGCCTGTTGTCATCCACGCCGACTGCCAGCTGCTGCTGTTGCTGGCATACGGCCACGTCGACGCCGCAACCGTCCACCATTGCCCTGGTTTATGGACATGTGGTTGTGGAACTGCTGTAATATGTCCCCACAATGTCTGTCTATGACATCAGTGAAATTATGGATAGCATCCGCCATGTCACGCATACTGTCAGTCATGGCTGTGCGACATGCTCTCAGCTCCCTCAGACCCTGTCTGGTGTACCTTTCCATACGCGACTGTGCCTGCATGACAGCCCGAAACATAGCTGAGGTTGACAGACCTCTTTGGGCATGTCTGCCAGAGGCAGTACACCCACGGATGCTCCCACGAGAACCCATGGGCAACTGTCTGTGTGGTACCATCGCAGGACCCTGCCCATGGCTGCTGTGTGGTAATGCATGTGCCACAGATACCACATTACCCTGGTCAATGCCCACTGTATCCTGTCCATCACCTAGGGACAATGGTAACATAGGATGTACTGGCAGGATGACTGTGCGCAATGATGGGGTTGACAGCTGTGTACTGTCAATTTGCTGACCAATGACGGACCCTGACACACCTTCCTGTGCCATTACACAGATATCATCATTATCAGTACCTATGGCACCAGATTCAGGTTCCCTGCTGCAGGACACCAGAGCAGCAACAGAACCTGTGGGAGGAAGACAGGAAACACAGTTTACAATGTCTACACAATGTTACCGGTGATGCACTTATGCACACATGCACACATGCACACGTGGACACATGCACACATGCACACATGGACACAGGCACACATGCACACATGCACACGTGGACACAGGCACACATGCACACATGCACACGTGGACACAGGCACACATGCACACATGCCCACCCCGCAGAATACACACAGAGCACTACTGAGTTACACTAGTATTACTAGCACTATCAGGACTATTATAGGTATTGTTAAAACACACTCAACAGCATGGATGGGCTGCCTTGCTGTAACACCGGCGGGACCTGCAGAAATGAGGAGATTAATGTCAGTGGGCACAACTGTGCCATTGATACTGCATATGATACAGTGCAGTAGTACACCAGTTGCTTTTCACATGTCAGCTGCTGATATTGGCAATATCACACCTGCACAATTACATACTATGTTGACAGCTACATACCATGGACACACCTTACACATGCATAAACTAACAGTGTACAGAACAGTCAAGTGTACATATGGCATATTACCTGCACGCTCCATGTCGTGCTGCTGTGTGGATCCAGCCTCCATCATGATGCAGGTGTGTTGCTGTTGATGTTCCGGGGCTGGAGCCACAACACTTAGGAGTAGCCCCTCCAGTCTGGTGAGGGGGGGATGTGTGGCCACCCCACCTCCTGTGGCAACCTGTTGCCTGTGGATATCCGATGCACGCTGATGGACATTTCTGATTAAATCACTGCAGTGATGTCGTACCTGCTCATATGTCCTATTATGCGTGCCAATGTCATTTACCCTACGGACAAGGTCTTGCCACAGTGCAGCCCACTCCTGCTGATTCTGGCTGGTGTGGGAAAACAGTATGTCATAATCCCGCACCAGGCTCTGGTGTATCTCCTCATCTTCTGCTGCAGAGTAGGCAGGATTACGCTGACGCGCCATGTCCCTGGAAGAGAACACAAACAGGATATCAGCAGACTATGTCAGCAATATATGGCTCACATACTATACATGATACTCAACTGTAGTGATATACTATTACTCCCATATGTAGCATGTGTGTGTCTCTTGGTGGATACACAAGTACATGGCCAGATATCAGTGCTCAGCCAACACCTGTGCAACAATACCTGCCACATTCCATACAACATAGTAACATGCCCCATCGGTCATTACACTGCGATGGGTCCAATGCACAACCTCACTCTGGGGGTTCATACCAAGGTACTGTATGTGGAACACCATCCACTAGTGTGATCTGGGCACAAGTTACTCGGCCTGGATATACATATCCCACCACCACCACCACCACCAGCACAGTAGACTACTTTGATATGTATGTGATTAGACAGTTATTCACTTGTTAGGACTGAGATGGTATCCATGCAGCCCACTGGGCCAGTGGAAGCCACAACCCACACTGCTGACCCCTTTGCGAATGCTTCCCATGGACATCCCAAAGAATGCATGGAATATGCACACACATTTCTAACCCAGATCCTATGCACAAAGGTTAGGCATCCTGTCCGGTGAACCCCAGCCAAAGGCAGATTGTATAATGATAGAAGGAGGCTACTGCAGGACAGAGCAGATTCACATTAAGGGAAGGCATCTGTGGTCAGCACTGGTAATAAGCTACGGTCTCTCATAACAACATCCACGGCCTACTCTGGGAGGGAAATGGCCACAAACACTATAGATAACCACAAGGCCTTCTTCAGTTATGTTACACATATGGACCAAATGCCTCAGATATGCTCTGAGTTACTACACACCTACTTAACATTCACCGAACACACAGATATTGGCAACATTCTTGCAGACAGGTTCGGTGCACGTATCCCCCCTCCTTCTCCCCCACACTTAGAAATACTTATCACAGCTGAATGTAACCTCCCTATCATCTCACATGTCCAGGTGAGGGCCACCCTCAGCAAAGCAGAATACACAGCATCAATGTGACCTGATGGTATCCCTGGATGTGTGCTACGTGAACTCCAAGAGGATATACAACCGCATATAAGACTGATATTTTACCTTGGCCATACTACGGGATATGTACCTGAACACTGGCATACAGCAACAGTGGTCCCACTCCACTAAGGAGGCACCTCTACTGACCCTGGGAACTACCGCACTATAAGCTTAACCAGCCTGGTCTGCAAAGCTATGGAATGATTCAGTATGGGACGCATATACAGCGATATTGGGTACCTGCAGATACTTGTTCCCAGCCAGTTTGCCTTTGTGATGGGCTGATCCTGCCTTTTGAACCTGATTGACCTTTCAAAATAGTCACTACAGCCATTGATGAGGGCAACGCAATCCATACAGCCTACCTGGACTTGCCTAAGGCCTTCAACACAGTACTCCACTCAGGCATCATAGACAAGCTCATTAGCTTACATGTTACTACATATGTCACATGATGGGTTGCACACTGGTTGACATACAGAACCCATAATATCGATATTGTAGGAGCCATGTCAGACTCAATGCCAGTCACATGTTGTATCCCACAGGCCTCTGTCCTAGGACCCCTCTTGTTTGGCATTTATTTCTCAGATGTAAAAGCAAACATGTGCGGGTTGTGGATGACAAAGTTCCCAGGTGACTGCAAACTAAGCTCCATAGTCGTTACACCAGCTGACACACACATCCTACAGACAGGCCTCACTGAAACGGAATACCGGTGCCAGGATCATGGCCTAAAACTGAATGACATGTAATGTATAGTCATCCCCTTTGGGTGGAACTACGTGCACAAAACATATCACATGGACATACCTATAGATACAGACCTATGACACATATGGAGGGTTCACTGTATGCAGACTATTAACTTGTTACTTTACATTACCTGTGTTTGTCGCAGCTGGTTGTGTTACTGCTACTACAGCTTCCTGCTGCTGCTGGCACAGCTTGGTACTGACACTGCTGACAGCTTCAACTTAGTTTGTGTACCGTGCGTTGTTGTTTGTGTTCTTAATTTTTATTTTCTTTCTTTTTCTCTCTCTCTCTCTCTGTCTCTCTCTCTCTCTGTCTGCCTTCAGACAGTGCAATGAAAGTATTGCATGTGTGGAGTGTGAATACAGGATGCTTTTGTAGGTAGCTGCATAGGTCCATGTGATGGCTTCTGCACCAATTGTAAGCCAGCATTTGCTAATTGCATGCAGCCAGTTGTGTACTGATTGCAGTTCTCACTGTGATTTCAGGACAGTGCTATGAAAGGGTATGTGAGATAGGCGTTGCCCTTTCAGATTGTAAGGGCGGGGACCATGCTGGTATGCTGTGGACACTGTTCTGTGAGTGTAAAGATTAGTATCTCTCTCATGATTCAGGCTGTGTTGTAGATTCACATTTCTCCATTCCTCTCTCCTGTTTCCTGTAGTAAGTGTGTATGCACACTGTCACCTATATATATATATATATATATATATATATATATATATATATATATATATATATATATATATATATATATATATATATATATATGTAAATATACATACATTTATATATGTACATTAACTGACATTATTACCTACTAGCTACCAACTAGCATGGCTGTTTCTGTTCACACACACTACTATTATGGAAATCCATATGTTTTGACAGTAAGTATAAATGACATGCTTTGTGTACTACACATCCTATATTCCCTTTACATTCATTCCTACTATTACATGATATATTTATTTTAGCACAATGTTCATCTATAACAGTCATGGCTTAGTGGTAGGTCATGCAGACTAGTGTTTCCAAGGTCCTGAGTTTGGGACTGACAGTGGGATTTTCTTTTGCTTTTGAACTGACTACAGGACCTGTCAATCAGAGTGACTAAGGCACTTTTAAGCAGTTGTAACCGGGTTAGCGCTGGTTTGCGTGGAGCTCCCACATGCGCACTGACGTTCAGCTCCACGCACACCCGCTTACAACCGCTTAACAGTACTTACTCTGGCGCACACCCGCGCTATTTTCTTTGAAAGAAATGAAAATGGGGAGACAGTTAAGTGGTGAAAAAGGGGTCACAAAGAGAGTAAGACAGTAGGGAAACAAGCTTGGGTTTTGCAGGAGGGATGTAGGTAAGGCCCATAGCTGCCCATTTCTTCATCAGCAACAGCTGTGCATATGCATGTAATTTGGTGTGACATTTGAAACCTTCCACCCCTGAGAGAGGTGACAGGACAACAGTAATACTTGTTGTACAGCCAATTGTAATTGATAGTTTCCATGTCCAGCAGACATGTGTGCAGAATGGGCAGCTATATATGGGGCGTAATTTTTTTGTGGGTACAGAGTGCCCTTTTTTTTTTTTTTTCAGATGAGAGTGGTATGTCAGGTGAAGGAAGTCGGTATAGCTGGGGAGGTAGGTTGGGTAGGTCAACAGACAAGACAAACAAGACGCATACAGGGGCGGTGTATGACACGTGTGGGGGGGTTACACAATTGACGGGGATGGATGTTTGGATATCCAGAGCCCATGAGCCCACAGATGGCAACAGTGGAACTGATATCCCCACCCATGGGCAGTTGCCACTGTTCCTTCACTGCCCAGGACAGGGCTGTGCTGGGGGCTGTGTAGGCCGGGCAACAGGCATGCCCATAAGTTGTGCCACCTGTGCCTCAAGCTGGCGTAGGGGCCCAAGAACAGAGTCCCGGATCTCCCTACGCACCACAGTCCGGATGCTACGGAGGGTGAGTGGTGGTTCTCCTCCGGCCACACTTGCAGAGGGGGGACGGGCCCCGTCCCCTTCAGTGCTTCCACCCGCAGGTGGCACAGGGCCACCGGAGGAGGGTCCAGACTGGGCACTAGTGCCAGGTGCACTCGCCAGCTGAGGTGGGAGAGGTGGGTCCGCTGGAACCCGCCTTCCCTGTCGTCCTATGTTTTGCATTATGTCATGACAGTTTGGGTTAGTAACATACAATACCATTCGCAATTAGTTGTAACAGCATGCATTAGTATTCCCATTAACCAAACACCCAGATATTCACACCATTGAACAGCGAGCAAATCACATGCATAATTTGAGCAGCAATACACAGTCCAACAACATGCAGGGTTGATTGATGGCAACAGGCCATCAGGTTTGGATGTATGAACAGGGCAGATGCATCAACGTACATGCAATTATTCATGACCCAACAGGACAAATGCCCAGGAGTATTAATTGTGATTGCACATACCAATTTCACGTGGAATGGATTATATGTGGTTATAGGGTGGGGTGAAGATTATATTATTAACACCTTTGAATACCAATACATATGCTGTACATTTCTAATAGCTGCAGATATATACACACTACTGTTCTAACTACAGTTTCCTATATGATAACTACTTCAATTTGGTGATAGGACTGTTACTGCTACATCAATATACATTTTATTGTTATTCATACACGTTCATATCTGGCTTTGTTCAGCTACATCATCCTGCTACATTTGCTTTATATAGCTATAGACAACTGTGGATGTTTGGTATTTCAGACAATCATACTATCTGCATATTGCAGACTGAGAGCAACATATCCAGATTTTGGGATACACATTCCAGCTGCAGCAACACTTTGAACACATTTTGCAGTTTGGTTCTACTTGTCACATTCATTCCATTCTGTACTGACTGCAGTATACTTTATTCAGGGGTTATTACTACTTTATTGGTGGATTCATAACTCTTTCTCACACTCTCTCACTTGTTTTCATTTTACTATTCAGGATGGTATTTACTTCTAGGCTTTATTGACATGTTTTACCTGTAGTTATTACAATCCTTTCCAGCAGTCTCACTTCTGTCATGTTTCAGTATTTCAACAGGGATATATTTCACACATGTGATTTGCTCATCTTCTGCAGCTGTACTTTTCAGCCTGCTGCAGGTTGTGTACTATTATATTACAGGTGGGGCATCTTTATTTCAGACTTTATTTCAGACATTTTCATTTTTCTGTTTGGATTACAGACTGCAACTCACTTTTGTAATCAAGCAATACTTGCAAACACTCTTACACTGTTACTTGCACATTTTATTACTTAGTGACTACACTGCACTCTTTTGCTAACTGTCATACTTTTATATTTCTTTACAGTTACTGGGAGTGGATTACTGACCTGCCTGGTGGCGCAACCGCACCAGCCTATCGCCATAGGCTCTGCGGTTCACAGAACGGACACCTGCCACTGTAATATAAATGAAGTAATATTGGAATACACATCTCCATAATATCAGCTAGTTTAATTTCTTACATACATAATTAAATGTAACTTAGTAGTGGGACGTTGGACATTTGCCAGGCCTCCTGGATCCAAAGGTTCAATTGGTCCTGCTTATGTCTCTTCAGGTCTGCATGGTGGTGACAGACTTGCTCACCAGTCCTTGGAATCCCTGTGGCACTGGTGAGATCATGAGCCAACCGGTCCCACACCTCAGCCCTATATACTCCCCACAGGACCTGGCCCTGCATGAGTTGGGCCTCATGATTGTGGACTAGGAGCCAGACCATGTATCTGGACTCCTCAACGCCCCACCTCTGTGCTCGAAAGCAACTACCCTCACCTACTCCTGACATTCTGGCTGCAAGTTAGTTCTACAATCGTTTATGCTGTGTATTCCCGCCTATGGGGCTTATATATGCCGTTTTTCCTGCACTTATCTGTTATTGGCCATTTTGGAATTGTATCAGCTTCACAAAACCTGCTTTGTCATACTCCTCTTTCTATTCATTCCTATATATTTGCTATTACTGCATTTCTAAATACAGCTGTTATGGCTTAGTGGTTCAGTACCTTGACTATGGTGCATGGTATCCTGGGTTCGAACCTGGTCACTGCTTTTTATATTATGACTGTCTAGACAGGCTAGGGGGTGTGTCTGTGTAAAGGCAGTTTTGTTACAGCTTGCTCAACGTTGCCCGTCGGTTAGCTTGTTGATGCAGTGCGCAGCTCCACGCAAACGAGTTACGCTGGTTTACGCTTCATTTGGCTGTCAGCACACATATTACGCTCAGCTCAGCTAGGGGCACACAGTTTCAGCGTGTTAAACCACTGCTCACCTACGGGCACTCATTTTACACCTGTTAAACCACTGCTCACCTACGGGCAGATGCACTCACCTTGTTAAACTGTAGCTCAGCTATAGGCACATCTGGCATTTTTTATTGTTTTGTTATCTCACATTTCTTCAAAATAAATGGCCTATTTCATTACATTTTACATAGAATATGATTTTATATGTGTACTTATTTGTCAGCGACTTGTTTCGTGCTTATTTTACTAAAAATAAAAATTGATGTGGGGGCTCGAACCATGACTGCCTGCTCTTCAGCCGACATCTCTACCGCTACGCTATTGCTTCTTGGCTTACTTTGCATATTTAGTTCTTATATGCTTTTCCACTGACTGCTAACTGTGGCTAAGCTACGGGCACGCCTGCGCAAACAAGCGCACTCATGGGCAAACATCTTTACAATTTAAAAAGAAATTATAACATGTTCATTTATATATTTTATGTTCATAGTCTGTGAGGGCATGTGTTGTGTTGTGTTTATTCACATTTACATGGACTCTGTCGTGGGTGTTTACTTTGAGCACTTTTACTCTTCTGGGGGCGTGTCCGCTTGCAGGGCTCGGCCTACGGACACGCCCCCTACTGTCTTCCACGGAAAATGTTAGCCTTAGGTGTGATTCAGCATGCCCTCATGCATATGCATGACATGCTGACATCACACCGTTTAACTGCAGCCTCCGTGTAAGCATTGTATCTCTTACACGGAGGCTTTGTGAATCCTGCCCAATGTATTTACTTGTGTTTCACAGGATAAAACATTTTCCACTGTTCCAGCAAAGTGAAACAGAAATAGAGGTATATAACATAAGAATCATACCTCCATCTCTGCAGTTTTTTTTTTTTTTTTTTTTTTTTTTATTTCATATAATGCACTGCCTAAGCAATTTACTACTAAACATACATTCCCCTAATTAGGACTGCACTTGGTTCTTAAAAAAAAATATCTCTACAAAATATGTTTTCCTAGGCTTTCCAACACTTCTTTTAGTGCAAAAGAAGACAGCAGCAGTATAGCTATGGCAGGGTGAAGGGATAGAATGGCCAATCCTGATCACATATTAGTGGACACCGACTTTTAAAAGCTGGAACACATTTGTAGTCAAACTGAGAGATGTAGTACTCCATGTGTGATTTAAACTGTAGCAACTGCTTGTTACATTTGTATCATGCAGTTTGCTACAGTCTAAAACTGAAAAAAATGTTTCTTTTTTTTCCCTCAACTAAAACTTGAGTGCCATAGTGCTCCATGCAAAGTATAAAGTAGCAGTTTGCTACACTTTGAACAATTTAAGATTCTTTTCTTCCTTCATTCTTTTTTTTTTTTTTTTATTTGTAACTAAAATGTAAGGATTCACAAATGAAGGCCGGAGGCAGGTCTCATACAAGTGATCTAACTAGCTCCAGGTATCTGATCATCAGTGTTTTTTTCTTTTTCATTTTTGCTCTTCCACTGAAGAGTTGGGGTAGGAGGCATGGCTTGGATGTATTTGGCCACTAGACTGGTGTGCCAGTACAAGGAGCTGACTATTTTTTTTTTTTTTTTTTTTTGCTTTTCCATTCAAAATCTGGATCTGGGCAGAAGGAAGGGTCAGTTGACATACCTGGCCACCTGGGTGGTGTGCCAGTACAAGAAGTATATTTTTTGCTGGGGAATAGGGGCACCACTATGGAGAGTAGTCCCAAGTGCTTTCCTCATGGATGAATTCAACTCTCCAAATCTCAGTTCTAGAATCTCTATTCTTTATATCATGGCCACTGCAGTTTCTAAGTGTGCACAAACAGTAATTATTTTTTTTTAATTTCTTCTTTCTTTTGAATTAATCCAACAGTGAGTTTGATATATGTATATATATATCTATCTATACATATATATATCTATATATATCTATATATATATATATATATATATATATATATATATATATATATATATATATATGTGTGTGTGTGTGTGTGTGTGTGTGTGTATGTGTGTATATATGAAAGTTCTAGGAGTGTGCAGATACAACCAGTCCTCTCCCCAGCAAAAAACACTGTAAATAACATTGCAGATGGTTCCACAAAGAGTAGAGAGCTCACTGAGTTGAATGTTGGGGACTAATAGGTGGAGCTTTTTCTTCAAAAAAAAATTACGTCTGTATGCATCCTTTTAAGAAACATGAAAACTCATCAAACTAATGGCTTGCACTGGATCATGATCCCATACAACTTTGTATGATGTCTATGTGGTCTCAGGTTCACCATATCTGAGTAGAAAATCTTCAGATTTTTTTGTGCGTCACAGCAGTTGTGAATATTCTTTCCTCTTCATTTCAACAGAGCAGCTAAAAACACATACACACATGCATGCACACACAGACACACAGACACACACACACACATTTATATATATATACATACACACACACACAGATATATATATATATATATATATATATATATATATATATATATATATATATATATATATATATATATATATATATATATATATATTTATATATATATCTATATACACACACACAGACACACACACACACACACACACACACACACATATATATATATATATATATATATATATATATATATATATATAGTTTTAAATTTCCCTTGAATTATAACACAGACAGAAAGAGTATTTGAAAAAGCATGATTTGCACTGTTCCAGAGGTTCACAGGTTACAAGGTACTTTGTATGCCATTTATCTATGAGGATCGTTAGAAGCCCAGCTTTACATTTCTTTGGAAGTTTTTAGCCATTATAGTTTACTTACTTGTTTTTCCTATCCCTGGTGCTGAATTGGGGTGATTTTGCCTATCTATTGGACCAAATTACATTTGAATGGAGTATGACAAGTGCTTTGCTTTTTGTGTTGTGGAAGATGGTTTCATACAAGCAGCATTCTCTGTGATATAAAAAGACTGAGATTCCTTGAGTGGTGGTTTTGATGCCACTGAATTTGTGAATGTGTAATTTGTCTGTCAGAAAAGGGCTGGTTCTAAATGAGAAGCAGAAGTCAGCTATCAGTAGCCTCTATGACGTTGTGAAGAGATGGAAACCTTTCAGATGATATGCATAGTTTTTTTTTTATATACAATTTAGGTCCTTGATTTTTTTTAGTAAGAATTTTACAATTTAGATTCTTGATTTTTTTAGTGAGAAAGCATTGTGGTCATTCCAGTTGTTACAAGTATTTAAACAGGTACTTACTGAAAGGGTTATTACAGCCAATTACCATCCTCATGAGTGTCAAGTACAGTGGAATGAAATGCATGGATCTGGATGCAGTACTTTTAGATATAGGCAGTACAGTGAAAAAGAACTTCCATACAACAGTGGACAGGTTGGGATCAAAGGACAGTTTATTGTCAACATATGTTCCCAGATGTCTGACTACGGGATCAATTTTCATGAGTGTGTTGCCAATGTGATAGTTACAAGGGGAGCCATGCTTGCTGAAGGAAACATTTATACACTTCTTAGTATTTAGTTGTAATCCATTGTTTTGACATGCGCTATTTGTTTGAGATGGGCCTTCTTGGAGGATCTTGTTGTCCTCTAGTGGAATTTATGACTGCAACAAGTTTGACGTTATCTGCAAACTTGTGAGACGCAAGCCCTTAACATTACCTTTAGACTCTGAGACGTAAATGCCAAAGAGGAGTGGCCCAGTGACTGAACCCTGGGTACACCCTGGGTACACCACTTCTGACAGTCTTTTGGAAGAAGTCGAACCACCCATCCTAAATTCATAGCTTCTCTTTATGAGCCAATTCACTATCCAATGAGTTATATGAGAAAGAAAATTTAGCTGTTAGAGTTTGTTTACAATACATAGATGTGGGATGGTGTCAAATACCTTTGCAATATATATATATATATATATATATATATATATATATATATATATATATATATATATATATATATACATATATATCAGTTTTGTTCACCATATGGGAAAAGACTTGAAATAATACATAGCAAATATTTAAATTTTGTATTAGAATGGAAATGGTTCAGAGACTTAGTAAAGACATACAGATATTGGAGAGTTCAAAGAGTTTTCCCATTCATTCGCCTCTTTTACATGACATCCTAATGTTATACCTCTCAAAATCGTGGCACAAGAATTTTGGGCAAAGCAAAAGTAATTGGAGGACAAAAGTCCAAAATCAGGCACAGATTTTAGATATTGCTCTTAAAAATTTAGAAAGTTAATAAAAAAACAGGTTTTACATTGGCATGCATTTTAAATATATGAACTCTTTAACTCAAATGTCTTGTCATGATTTATGGACTTCAGTTCAAAATGATTTACTGGACAACCATAAACTTAATGAGGAACAGATCAAAATAATAAGCCATAATCTGAATATGCTGTGAAATTCTGGATATTTGAGAGGTACGTCTAGTGTGCCTTTTAACCTCTTAGAACAAGAATTGTGGCCAAAGCCAAAGGTAATGGGGGAAACAAATGCCTTAAATCAGAGACTGATTTTAAATATTTCTCTTTTAAGTTTAGAAAGTTGATAAATAACACAACTGGCATGCATTGGTTGAAAGATATAAAATCTGAAATTCAAATCTCTGTCATTATTTAGTGGCTTCAATCCTCAGTAATTTGCCAAAAAAATAAAAAAATCACACAAATTTGTGAGGAACACATGAAAAACCTGAAGCAAAAATATGGATATTCTGTGAAATTTTACAGGTATGTTTCCCAGATCATAACTAGTGAACTAAAAAAGCATGCATAGTCTCAAATGCAAATATGCATGTGTGTGTGTGTGTGTGTGTGTGTGTGTGTGTGTGTGTGTGTGTGTGTGTGTGTGTGTGTGTGTGTGTGTGTGTGTGTATGTGTATCCCCCCTGCAAAACAACTGAGAATCCCTCATTGACTACCAGACTGCAGTGGTTCTGTGCATTTTGGCCATGTAAGTGACTGCCGGCTTGCAAACATCCCTCTTCTACTAGCCCTGCTGATGTCATTTACCTTAAGACTACCAGCTGCCATTTTAATGCCAGACTTAGGCCATTGTGGGTGCAATAAGTATTCTGATCTATAGTGTGTAAGACTAGATAGGTAGGGGTTCTATTCTCACTGCAGGCCACTCTGTGTGTGTATCTCCATACAACATAAATAAGATCACCTCATTAACTTAGAAAGAGGTAGGATTTTGCAGTATTTTGGTTGTTGCAGGTGATGTTGGCCTCCAAACGCTTGACCACAGCTAGGCCTGCTGATGTCATCAAGCATAAAGTATGTCCTAAAGAGATAGTAATAGCAGGCTTGAGGTGTAGTGCATGCGTCATGTACTGTGAACTGTAGTTTGTACCATTAGATAGAAAAGTGTTCTAATCTACATGCAGCCAATGTGGAGAGTGTGTGTGTTGTGCCGTGTCCTGAAAACAGTAATTGGAAGTGGTGCTATCCTCAATGTAGTCAAGTTTGTGTGTGTGGCTGTTAGAGCACTTTACAACAGCTTGTGGAATCACAGGATCTTTGAACTTTAGTAGTTTAATGGCCCTACAGCCCTCACAATCCTAGCCAAGTTCGTACCCTTATTTACATGATCAGTACATATTGCCCCTGTCCATGAGGGACACAGGCAGAAGCCCTGTGGTTACATGATGGTCACCCAGCCAATAATGCAGATAGCATCTGATGAGGTCCAATGAGGTGCACGGTTTTCTATTAGGCAGGATTCTGTTTTCAAAGGTGTGTTAAAGTCTGCTAGACATAACTTTCCCACCAGCATGCATTACTAATGTCATATACCAGGTTAATGTCCTTAGAGTGAGTAATCCATGTACCATGCCACCCACAGACATGCAGCATTTCAATCAAGCAGGGTCACTCATTGCCACATATGCAAGTCAGAGATCACCTCTAAGTACTCTATATGCCACAGGCTACAATGACAGTGATTTCTGATGATCCCCACTGAATCGATACTGAAGACATGAATTTCCCTTGGGAGGGACCATTGTGTTGTGTGCAATTGCCAGTAGTGCTTGGAAAAGTACATTACCAAATGACCATTACACTCAAATATTGGCATGATGACGGGAAGGAAGAGTACATGGAGCTTATGAGTATGTCAATTTTGGGTGACTGTGCCCTTAGTTGTGACATATGATTCCTGTCTTACCACTGGGGAGACATGCCAATCTCAGGGACATTATGTGTAAACCTGTGTGGCCAGGCCTGTGTACCCAGATCTATCACCCCTCAGTATGCACACCAGACGTTGCTAGTGATGAGCTACTTTCCAGGAACATAGGTGTTACCAATGGAAATTATGCTGCATATATATATATATATATATATATATATATATATATATATATATATATATATATTTGAATGGAGTGTACGGTCATTACTATGTCAGCAAGCATTTGCTTATCAATACCCTCTTTTAGGATATTGACATAACTCACAGATTCTATGACCGCTCACAGTTTGCAGGCATCAGCCAACGTTGTCAGACACAAACATTCAGCTTTCACTTGTATTGTGGTTAAATGGATTCCAAGGAGTAGAGGACCCAGGACAGAGCCCTGTTGAACACTACTATTTACAGAGCAGCTATTGCAGGTAGATTTCCCTATTTTGAGTATGTGTTCCATCAGTGAGCCACTTAGAGACCCCTATAATGATATTACTGTGGATGCCTAAGTGGGAGCTTTTGTCAAGGATGCCTAAGTGGGGGATAGAGTCACACAGCTTGGCTAATTCCAGGGGGTTGTATGCCCTGATGACCCCTCACCCAGCTCCTTGGTGACTCCCTCAGACATGTCTACCAGGTTTAACAGCCATGATCTCCTTGTCAGAAATCCAAACTGTGTACAGTCAACTGCTTGTAAAATACATATGTTTGCTGATCAGCTCCATGATGATTTGCCCCACAGGCATACAGATATGGCTAATCAGGTAAAATGGTCTATAGTTCCGGTGATTACTGGATGCACCACCTCTGTGCAAGGGGATAACAGTTGCCATTGTCCAGTCAGCTGGGATGCAGCCAGTGGTTACAGTATTATTGCAAGGAGTTCCCAATGGTGTTAGTAATCCTTGTTGGATCCCATGTAGGACACAGACTGGGATGTTAGCATGTCCAATAGATGCTGTTATACCACATGGAGAGGCCAGTTATGACATACTGTGTAGATGCAGAAGATATAGGACAGATTGTAGGAATACCATGTGGCACATGTGGTGGGGACAGGGGAGCGAAGTTGATGCAGAACCTGTGGGACAACAGGTTAGCTATGAGTATAGCCCCATTAAATGTGGTATCATTAACTACATGTTCACCAACAATCTGGGCCTTTCCCCTGAGGTTATACATGCAATTACATAGTCCTTTGTGATAGAGGCTAATTTTATCACATACTGTTTCTGCATGATATCACAACAACACTATGTGCTTGTTTTAGCCGTGGAGGTTGTGCCTCCATTTTAGGGGCACCCTCTCCCCAGCTGTCACGCAGCAATGTCCACCTCTTATTGTACAGCCTGCTAATGGTAGTTGTCCACCAGGCAGGATTGCTGTGCCATGAGGAGCTTGTGTTCCTCCTGCCAGATACAGCCGAGTCTATGCAGTTGTACTGCTGTTTACATAAAACATGGGTGTAGAGCTCTGCATACTTGCCTATCCAATCTGAGAGGGGAGGTGCAGTCAAGCTATGTAAACCATCCCATAGGAGGTAATAAATTGCTTTGTTGAAGTATATTTCTGTATTTTCTGCAGGGGGGATTAGGTCTGATATTTAGTTTTAATGAGACTGATCTGTGGTCAGATTTCACCAGGGAGTACCTCACAGTAGGGGGGCTGCAGTGGTCACCCATATTGGTAAACACATGATGCACTATGTTGGCTCCCCTTGTGGTGATGTCATGCCACTGGTCCAGGACATTGTAGTTAAGATGTGGACAAACCTCTGGGCAAGTGAACTTCAGCACAACTAAGCAACACAGTTGGTGGTTACTTAATGTCACCCCAAACCATGGTGTACTGATATATCGTGATAGACACAGGTACATTCAAATAAGCTCAATGAGTGACTGGATTTATAGAGCTGCTCCTGTAGCTGGCAATGGCTTGATTAGGTACCCTTCCAGCAGTGAAAAGCACCTGCTGTTCTCCAGGAAATCACAGTGTTTCACTAAATCTGGATGTGCATTACCTTGTGGAACATGTGGAAAGATATGTAGTCTGGTGCGGTTGTGGTGCTGTCTACAGCCTTCAACCAAGTGTCTTTGACTATACAAATGTCTGCATCTTCCAAGGTGGGGACACTTTCCACAGAGTGGGGGTTTAGTGTTGCCATTCCAAGTGTGTACCAGCATAACTGTGGTGTTGTATAAAAATGGCCTTCTCATTGGAAAGTTTTCCCTCCAGGCAGTGCCTATAAGATACACTGTGGGGGTTGTCAGCTTTCTTGGCCAGTACTCAACATCCCAGGGGTGAGAGATGAAGACCATCTCTGGCAAAGCATTAAAGTCTGTTGATCAAGTCATCCCAGGTAGACATGTAGTGGGTCACCCTTACAATGACACCATATGCTAAGGCAATTATTGACACCCATCATTTTTGATGTGTATTGAGCCACATCCTAGGGGACGGTCAAATGCAGCTGAAAGCTATGGGGATAATTGTGAGAGAGACAGAGTGTCTAAGCTTAGTAAATCATGTGTCTGCATACAGTCTAGTGATGTATGTCCCTAGTTGTACACACCTGCAGGAACTATGATGTCATCATTATGCTACCTAATATTCATTGAGATGTGGCAATTTGTGGTACGGTGTATCGAGTCAACCCACAGACAGCTAACTGTGACCTTTTCTATATGTAGCTTAGTGACAAGGACATCAATGTGTCGCACAATGTAATCATCTATGAATAATAGGATTGACTTTGTGTTTTGCCTCAGGAGTTTGACCAGTGAGACAGTGGTACATGAACTATTATGTGTACTTTGCTCTCCAGAAGTATGATTTTTTGAGGTGTCTGTATTAGGGTATGTGCTTGGTAAGGAGCTGCACACATGCAGGTGTGTGTGATGTGGGTGGAGCAGGAGGTGAGCTATGCATGTTTGCAAAATATTCATCATCATATGTATTGACTGTTGTTTGAGACACCGTGGAATCAAGGTTTGAAATACAGTCACATCTGTCACACTTTGTGTTTTTGTGGCATTGGAATAGAGGAGTGTGAACACTTTCCATATCTCATCAGCAGTCATTGATAGAACCATTAGCAATGCAGTCATGCTTGTGTGTACATCACAAAATGCCATTGTTAGGCAGTGCCATGACAGATGGTGAAATGTTACATGTCACCTTTACGTAGGTCCCCTAAGGCAACACAGCACCTCACAGTCTGCCATACAATGCTCTGCCAGTCATGTGGACCTTGGATTGACAATAATCCTATTAGGCTTGATCCCAATGCCATAACTACAAATGTGACAGTGCTCAAGTCCAGCAATGGTCCCAATGCCATAAATACAAATGTGGCACTGTGCAAGTCCAGCAAAGTTATAGTCATGCTGCCACACCTTTGGAGTTGGCAGCCTCCTTGCATTGAAGATGTGGATGTCCGTGCATGCACAGAGGACTTGATCAACTTTGCTGACATTACGTTGGCCTTGCAAGCGTACAATGCCTGTCAAGCAACCAGACAACAAACTGGTTGTTGTGTGGCATGATGGGGGAACACAGAAATGTGTTTCAGGTACATAACCATCCAGTATGACATACCTAGGACATGTGTCAGGTGGACCAACTTTGGCCAAATGTGGTCAGTCTTCTGCAGTAGGCCTCAGAGCCATGTCATGCAGATATCCGTCATTAATATGTTGAAGAGCAGGATACATGCATTGCTGTGAAATTGTCACCTAGCATGGATCACCACCACTGCTCTGCTTGTTTCAGCAGACTTGGACATCTATGTCAGTGGACATTGCACATTATATTGTTATGCTGCAGATGTGCTCCTAATCATCATCTGGTCAGTTTCCTAGTGACATACCACCAACACTGGTACAGAAGGCATAATACATGCAAAACCCAACTGATTGCTCAGGTTGATATTCACATACCGTTCTTCATGTTGATGCCTTGAATAGCAACCTGAGCAATCAGTTGGGTTTTGCATAATACATGCAAAACCCAACTGATTGCTCAGGTTGCTATTCAAGGCATCAACATGAAGAATGATATGTGAAGCCTACAGACCCTTCATGATGTGGGAAAACTATATGATGAAGAAACAGGCTTCTTATCATGAGTTTCATAGTAACATTTTTCGTGTGATGATCTGAAAAAGTATCAGAGCATGGTATCCCATGAGAAAGTGGTTGTGGTGAGACCAGCATTAGTAGTAGCCAGGCACCAGCAATTCAGGGGAATCCCCTGCTTTCTACATTCTTCACAAGGTAATTGAGTCCTTTCAGTACATACCACTTGAGTAGTGTCCAACTGTAGAATTCCTGTGTAAAACCTCCCATCTTACCTTCAAAGGGTGTACATATTACCCTTCCCTCCATTGTGTGTCTGTGCTCTGTACAGACACATTGGATGATTCTTTTCTTGGAACGTGCTGGAAGTAGGTGCAATACTTACTTGCACAGAGGACAATTAGTATACAGTGCCAAGCAGTGTCCCCAGGTCTCTCATTTGTCTGATATGTAAAGCCATGAAAGTAGTTAGCATGGATATGATCAGTAACAATGTCATAGACCTACTGACACTGGACCAAACACAGTTTGTCTTGCTCAAGGGCAGATCATGCCTATCTACCCTAACTGATGGACCTCACTGAGTGTTAAACTATGCAATCGATCAGGGAAATATGGCTCACTCCACCTAACATGGCCTGAGAAGATGTTTCCAATATCAGGGTAGCAGGCCTTGCTGAAAACTGTGTAGGTTATTTTCAGAGTGGTATGTCAGCTGGTGGATAGCTAAGTGTCTGATAGTGATAATCTGGGAAGATAGCATTGGATTGTCCAACACTACAATGATACCAGTCACCAGTGGACTTCCCTCAGACATCATTAATGGAGTATCTCTTCTAGCCATTCCCTTCTCTGCAGTCATGACCACTGTCAGTGATCTCTGGCTGACTTCATTAGTAGTGCATATTAGGAGCTTTCACTGAATCTCACACAGAACCAACAGTTATCCAGGATGGCCTGAGACATACATTCAGTTGTTGTCAGAACCACTGACAAATAGTAAATGGCAAGGACTGCACAATACTATCCTTTTGGAAGCCATCCACCCCTGGAAAATATAGTAGTGTCCACACAATGCACACAGTTGAGCCATTACTCATGGCGGAATGGACACAGAGAGTTATGAAGCCTTTAACTTTCACTGGTCAGTAAGATGTGGGGATCCATTCAATCTTGTACAACCTATACAGAAAGGTATCTGTCATTGTCCTGGGTTAGCATAATTGTTGAGGTGTTTACCTTATAGACATAAGGTGGAGGGTTTGATTCTCACATTGGGTAACTGACTATGCTTAAAATAGCCCGCAAGCACTGATAGCCTAGTATTAACTTATGAAAAGACTCCTATGAAACGTTATACTGTATTTGACACTCATCACACCTGTCATTGAGTACAATGGCACATTTGCTATGTCACTACCCAGGCATATCTTACAATTGTAGCAGCCATAGAGGTTCCATGGTAGACTAATACAAACTGTAGATAACATGTCCTATGCAGACCATGTCAAGACTGCACATGTGTGCACTGTCTCCTACATGCTTTGGAGGGGATATTTATGGCTGCCATACAGGGAAGTGTCAGATCCCAATGTGTACCTCTCGCTTATCCAAGGCAGGACTAACACATGTATAGCCTGTTCTACACACCTACACCACCACTGTGGCATAAATAGTACATGCTGGAGAGACAGGTATATAAAACAGACAGTACACGTTTGCTATGTCACTACCCAGGCATATCTTACAATTGTAGCAGCCATAGAGGTTCCATGGTAGACTAATACCAACTGTAGATAACATGTCCTATGCAGACCATGTCAAGACTGCACATGTGTGCACTGTCTCCTACATGCTTTGGAGGGGATATTTATGGCTGCCATACAGGGAAGTGTCAGATCCCAATGTGTACCTCTCACTTATCCAAGGCAGGACTAACACATGTATAGCTTGTTCTACACACCTACACCACCACTGTGGCATAAATAGTACATGTTGGAGAGACAGGTATATAAAACAGACAGTACACCCTATATGTAACAGGCTCCCCTTGCATGTGAAGCATATGTCTGCTGTAACACACATCATGTGCAAGTTACACAATGGGATGCAGAACAAGGCAATCATAACTAGTCTAGGAAAATGTCTGTAATGGACATAGGAAATTTGTAGATGGTTGATCTCCATCACCACAGCTTGTAGATGTGTTAGCTCCTGAAACCCTGGTGACATTTATTTTATTTTATTTATTATTTTACGTTTGCCTACCAGGAAAGTCCAGCTGGACAACTGTCCTTTTTCATTAGAGGCTCGTGGACAAAAGCTCCATTTAATGAAGTAACATAGTGTTGTAGAGTATAACAATAAGTATAAAACAGTGGGATTAATAAACATATATGTACATATAATACATTGAGAGATTTTGTAAATTCTTTCTTAGTACTGAATAATTAATCAGTGACAACAGAGAGTATCAAGTTTGACATTTGAAGTGTTAAATCATGAAAATTACATTGAGTTATGGGTAATTGCTATAAGCTATTAGAAGTGGTCCTATACAGTTAAACAAGGAGGCTTTGATGGAGAGTTAGAAGTAGGGTGGAACAGAGGAGTGTGGTATGCAGGGGAGTTGCAGGAACAGAGCCAAGAGCTGGCAAAGTGGGTTTTTTGGAGCTTTTTAAAGTGAATTCATGAAGGGGTGGTTACTAGTGAGTTTGGTAGGTGGTTCCACAGCTTGGAAGTGTAGTTGGAAAAAAGGGATTCACCTGCTGAGTTTTTTGGTTTAGTAATTTGTAGGAGGAGTTTGTTGTTAGAGCAAAGGGATCTTGGGGCAGAGTAGGGTTGAATGATGTATTTGAGCGCTGGAGTGTTTTCAGGGTGGTGGATAATCTTATGAGCTACAGTTAGTTATTGAAGTGTAGGAGCTGAGGGACTTATCATGGGTATCAGACCTTTTCATAGATTAGGGATGCATGAGTAGGCTGAAAGATGCCATTGTCCTTGTTAGCCTGTTATACACATATGAACCTATGGAGTAATGCACCTATAGTGCTGTACCTTACTGAAGACATATTTCTTCTGTGTTGACATTCCATCCTGTCCTGTAACGTCTATGGGTTTATTGTCACTGTGTATCCATAGGTGTTCCCTACAGACTCCTAAAACTGAACCATAAACAAGTCAATAACACACATTTCATTGTGTAAGTAGACAGAAATTACATAATACAATGTAAGGTACATAAAATAAAGTGGTTTGCTCATTGCAAATGTCGGCATGCAGTATCTGGCAGTGACCAGTAGAAGTGGTATGGCAAAGCAAAACTGGATTGCACAATTACATATTCATTTATATAGTAACCCTTTGCATCAAACACATAGCTTCATTTCCCTGCATCAGTAATGAGGATGACAAGGTTGTGGCAAAGGTATCATCATTTGCACAAAGTGTTGCGTGATGATGCAGGAAACCTAGACTGACCCAACAGGCTGAAAGCATGTGTGTGAGTTAGGATAGTTAGCAGGCAAGATGGACCAATGAAATGTACCATGTGTGTCTGTAGGTGACCTGTTTTTGACGGTGGTGTGTGAGGGTGTGCGTGAACATAGTCAAGCTCAGTGCAATCCCTACATGTGTGCATGTTGGACAGTTTTGAACCATTCATGGTAGAGCAGATGATTCACTGTCTCTAGCCCTGAACACGAGAACTGGCTCTCCCAGTTGTTGCACTGGCACCTTTATGTCCAAGGTTAGAAGTGGTGCTTGTACCTGATGGTTACTGCTGTCTGCTGGGACCATGTCCTCCATGGGCCCATGGCTTGCCACATCTTTGTGTGGACAGCACACTCACTTTGTTGTGCTGGATGTACTGTCACTAACGGAGCGTGACTGTGCATAGCCATGTGGACTTTCAGCCGATGAAGTTGCTGACCTACATCCATGAGTCTGATGCTCAACTTCAACCAGACCCTCCATCACAGACAATGTGCATTCCAAGACAGATATTCTGCAATCTGTCTCAGACCAATGTCTTATCACTGCATCAGTGAACCAATCTAGGGTATCAGCAATGTGTTGGAGGCAGTCACGGATGTCAGACTGGGCTGCATCCATAACCCTGAGCATTCATCTGGAATTCCTTCTGGAACATGCCTGTTCCTGCATGACTGCCAGAAAAATATACTGAGTGACCCATGATGAAACATCTGCAACAGGTGGTGAAGAGACAGCAGGCCTCATATGATCACACCCTAACAATCTGCCTGTGTAGAACAACACCAGATCTCTGGCTATGGTCACTGTTGACACTCACTGGAGCCATAGCTGCCACACTTTCCTGTTCAATGTCCCCACCCTCTGACTGTCCCATATCTGTGGCCTCTGGGGACTGGGCATGTGTAGGCGTACTGATGGTGTGCAGTGATAATGAGGACAGAAGAGAGATGTAAACCACTTGGACAGATTCAGCCCCTGAAACCCACACCTGTGCCTCACTTTGGCCGCCATCATCATAAGAGTCTGAAGAGACACTTACATCAGATTGTGTAGGGGACAGGGACCACTCCCCAGTCACCTGTGATAAAGAAGGGAAAAGCAGTACTTGCACTATTATACTCTGTAGTATTATGTTGCAATATTTTTAAAGCTTATACACTGTTGTCACTATTACAGACCTGTTTAACACCCATCCTCATATAGTAGGACATGAGGACATTACTTTTCCCACAAACATCTGTAGTTAGTTAGTTGTAAATAAAAGCTCTTTACACAGCAATCTCATCAGCAACAATGAGGTACACTGTTCATGTTTGTGAAAACTCTGCACAGTTGACACATATGACAATCTATAATGTCATGACAACACTGTCACATCAATCAGTGTGGTCACACCTACAAGGCATAGGTATGACTCTAAAGTGTGTACAGTTAGAAAATATCAGTGCAGTTGACAATCATGCCAACAAAACAGAAGTACAGCCAGCAGGCCTGGGGTGACACTTTAGGGAACACATTGCAGTAAATCTACATCTGTAACAAAACAGCGTTGTGCTTACCAGGAGCAGGACCACAGCCTTTATCAATTCCCAATGGACCTGTGGAAAGCTGAGGGAGAGGTAATGTAAACAGCACCACATGTTGCACTATAACAGGGTAATACATCCATATATTTGACATTTACAGTAGCTACTTTGTTAATTGTTATGTTGGTCAAAATCTAAGCATGAGATTCAAACTGCAGTAACCCCCCCCCCCAAAAAAAAAAAAAACAAACACCTGACACTCATGTAAAAGTATGTACACCCTGACACACTGAATGCTACAGTATTCCAATGCTGATCAAACTAGGCCTACCTGGATGCTCCTCTGGTATGGAAACTGTGGCACCTACATCCACAATATATGGTGTGATGAATGCCTGGGAGCTGTTGTGTGTTTCTAGATTCACCTGGAATTCCTCAGTGGCTGAGAGTGGTTGTTCCACTGCAGGCCCTCCATCTGTGACACCATGATCCCTGGCCAAATCTGCTGCTCTTCTGCATGCAACATTTATCATTTTTGTCACACTGTGATGCACCTACTTATATGTTTTACTCTAGTGTCCTATGGCATTAACATCACAGACAAGATCAGCCCACAATGATGCCTGATATTCCCTGTTTTGCCTCCCCTTGGATAGTAGGAGTTCATGGTGTTGACGGAGGCCTTCTAGGATTATATCATTATCAGCATCCGTAAAAGCGGCATGGTATCTTGCATATATGTTTCCTGAAAGACAACAAAATGGAAACACATGTCAGGATCACATACATGGGAGTACACTATGAAGAAATACAGCAAGAGCAAAATGGCTGGCAGTATCCACTGCTTGATCACACACATGTCATATTTGGCAGTGTGCAAACATGCTAAGCATGTGAATACAACTAAGATCCTAGCAATAGTCAGCTATTTCTGTTTGTGCCTTGACAGATACTGCTGTATGATCACACACCCAACACAGGAGTTCATTGTAAAGTGTCCCCGAGGGGCAACCCCCCTGATAATATGTCAAAACAACAGTGCCAAACAAATAGCAAGTGTTCTATTACAACCACTATAAAGGGTCATTCCCATGAGACCAGTGTGCCACAGCTACAAAAAACATTCCACCCTCGATGTATTCTACATCATCTGTAGGTGTGACAAATCTGGAGTACAATGACATGTCATCATTACAGTTCTCAGAAAGGCTTAATGCTGTAATCCCCATTCCCCCAAGTATATTCACACATATGCAACATGTAGTAAACAAAAAGGTTGCATGCATGATGGAGTACAATACTCCTCTGTTGATATGTGCAGATATATAAAGTTTTGGGAAACACATTTACTGTGTGAAGAAAGTCTCACACAGACTGGTTCCCCTAGCCAGTTGTTTGCCTTTTTTAACATGGTTCTCATTACCAGGTGATTAGCTCTTAACCAATATGTGGTTCTGAAATGTTAATTGCAGCCAACACAGCTGATTTGCAGTATAATCAGCCAATGACATGCAACCACTGAATAAGGTATAAGGTATTCATGTAGATTACAAGTCCTTTCTGATATGTTATGCTGGACATTACTGGGGTCAAGATAATACATAATCGCAGAGGGTATGTCTGTACCAGCTACTTTTACATACAGATGTCTGTGCTACAGGCTGCACTTGATGCTGCAGGCAATAGGTATAAGCAGAGAGTGTGAACACATTGGAGGACAACAAGCTGCAAGAATGACTGTGGGAGCTGTGGCAACCTTGTTGTAGAGGCAGAGTCTGAATGAGGGTACCCATTCCACTGCATATTAAGGCATGTGTATAAGGTAAGTATGTTAGGCAATGGTATCACTAACAGAGTACTAGGCAACATGTTTGTTGTGTCCTTGAGCAACATAGGTGGGTAAATACACCATTATGTCAACCATGTGGGCAACTGCCAGACCATGTATTACATTGTGGTAGTCATTTGGAGCATATGTGCTGGCAGTCCTTGTTAGTAACAGGACCTCCATATGTGTATGTTAGTTGTGCAGCTGTGCTAATCTGTAATATCATTATGAAATGATTGTATGCTGCACTCTGATGTTAGTCATCCTCATTTGCATTACTTAAGTTAAACACCTCTGTGAGTGCATATTAATGCATGACTTGTTACTTTATGTACTTTATAGTGTTGCTATAGGGATATGTCAAGTATGTTCCTATGTGCAGGCCTTTGACTTCCATCATTGAAAAGCAAACATTGAAATGCATCATGTGGATAACGAGTGCATGACTCAGTCATTCATTGATGGCTTCACAATAATGTAATTTAAATGCTACACACCACTGGATTTGACAGTGCAGTGGTGCAGCTGTAGCATTGTCACCTCACAGCAAGAGGTTGTCTGGTTGGATTCTCAGCTATACAGAGTCTGCATGTCCTCCCTCCGTTCATGTGGGTTTCCTCCAGGTGCTCCAGTTTCCTCCTAAGTTTCAAAGACATGCGTCTAGAGAGTTTCTCCCCGGACTTCTGGTGAAAACTGGCTTCATTTCAAGTCAGACTTTCCTGGTTAATAAACAAAATAAAATAAATGTGTGGCAAAACATAATATTTGCAAAACATTTAACAGACTGAGCTACTGAGTCACTGTACAGCATGTGTATTTGTGAAGATATAAGTGCACACATACAGGCTGGGACAGACTTCCATTATATACATTATTATGTGTCTGGCTTTATAGGAATGTATTTCTCCACCAGAATTCCAGTTGAACATGAATTTTGCCATTAATGTTTTAGCAGGTGTACTTCTAAATGTTGCTGATAAAAATGCCCATTTGCCTGCTATTAGAGATGTCACTTACATCCATTATTCTGTGTCTAGCTTTCTAGTGGTGTAGTTCTGTACCAGACCAAGTTACACTTCCAGATTTTCCATTATTCTTTCTGGAAGTTTATGTGAAGCAGCATGATGAATGGCTCTGCTTAAACACGCTTAATTCTGGTAACCTGCAATTGCTATGTTTTGCTTAAACCACCTGTTTTAATTAACAGCTGTATGGTGTGGCAGGTTAATGCAGTGGCCTGCAGATGTGATGCTCAAGGGTACAAAATAGGGGACAGGTGCTTATTTTATACATATTTATTATCATTTAAAACACATATCCCCTGGATTCACGAAACCTCCATGTAAGACTAAATAAGTCTTACTCGGAAACTGCAGTTGAATGGTCTGACGTCAGCGTGCCATGCATATTCATGAGGGCATGCTGACTCCACTCCAAGTCTAACATGGATCGTGCAGGAAGGCAGGGGGGTGTCTGAATGCCGAGCAGTCCTAAGGTCCACGCCCCTGCAAGTGTCTGAATTGTGAAATGTCAACACACATGAGAGAGTCCGCTCAAATGGCAACATACCCAGCACTACACTCCCTCATGGAAAATGTATTTATTTTTTCTAATTCCCGATATAGCTGCCCGTATTTGCGCGTGTTTGCGTGGGTGTGCCCATAGCTTAGCTAGAGTTAGCAATGTCGACATTGAAGAGCATAGTAACAAATGTCTATACAAATCAATCCAAATGGCAATAGCGTAGTGGTAGAGCCTTCGCACAAAGAGGAGGCATTCACGGTTCAAGTCCCACCACTCCCCTCTCTATTTTATGTTTTAAATTAGCATATGAAATAATTCCTGACATATATGACTAAAATATTACTAAACAGCATTTAAATGGCCTATGTATCAGTGAACAAAATGTATATATAGAAATGTAAGAAGGATCTTGACATATAAATGCCCGTAGCTAAGCAGCGCTTTACCCAGCCCAATCTAGTTGCCCACAGCTAAGCAGCACTCTACCCAGCACAATAAGTTTGCGCGGAGCTGCACACTGTGCTAACCAGTGCACCGTAGGGCAACGTGGAGCAACGTCGGACATCGGGCAACATTGAGCAACATGGAGCAATGTAGAGCAAAGTTGCCTAAACACAGCCACACCCCCTAGCCTGTCTGGACAGTAGTAAAATAAAAAGCAATGACAAGGTTCGAACCCAGGACACTATGCACCATAATCAAAGTACTGAACCACTACGCCATGACAGCTTAGGATAAGCATCCACTGTTAACATGCATATACTTATAAATGGTATATTAACCATTGCTAAGCAGGTCTGCAGTCAGCCGAGAATTTTCAAAAATGGCCAATCACAAAAAAGTGTGGGAAATGTGGCATATTTAAGTTCCATAGGCAGGAATACTCACCATAACTGATTGTAGCTCCCATCTGCAGTTAGAATGTCTGGTGCTGGAGAGGGTACTCACTTTCGAGTGCAACACTTGGACATCGAGGAGTCAAAATACATGGTTTGCTTCCTTGTCCATCATCATGAGTCTCGACTCCTGCAGGGCCAGTTCCAAGGGATGGAGTATAAGGCAGAGGCTTGGAACCGGTTGGCTCATGATCTCACCAGTGCCACAGGTGTTCCTCGGACTGGTGAGCAGGTCCATCACCACCATGCAGAGCTGAAGAGACAGAAGCAGGACCTACTGAACCAATGGATCCAGGAGGCCCGTCATATGCAGGATGCCCCACTACTGAGTAGGTAGCCATGGAATGCAGTATGTAAGACATGCTAATATAGTCTATATAATGGATAGGTATGTCTCAATATCCCTTCATTTACTTCACAGTTGCAGGTGTCCGTGCTGCGAATCATTAAGCCTATGCAGATAGGCTGCTAAGGCTGCGCCACCAGGCAGGTTAGTAATTATTTTGCATGTATTGTTATATAATATATGTGAGAGAGCATGAAAAAAGTGTTGTAGCCCAATAATACAGCTATAAAATGCCCTGAATAATTTCTCTGCATGTATTGTTATATAACATAAGTCAGAGAGCCAGAAATAGAGTGAAGTAACCCATTAATAAAGGTAAAATAAGTCTGGAATACTATCTCTGCATGTACTGTTATATAAAATAAGTGAGTGAGCCTGAAAAAGAGTGTTGTAACCTATCAATAAAGGTATAATATGTCTTGAATAGGTCTTCCATATGCACTATAATATCAAATAAAGGAGAGAGCCTGTAGAAAAGAGTGTTTAATGTAATTAATAAAGGTATGATAATTGGAGTGTGTCTGTGTCACTTACTTTGAAATGTTGTTGTACCCTTGCATTAAATAAATAGTACTGTTGTATTAAGTGCTGTCAACCCACAGTTGTGCAGTCCCATATAAAGTGGATGAAGGAAGTGCCAGTAGCTGTGAAGCATATATACAGTCCTCAACAGTTGTTAAATGGCTGGCATGCATAGGTAAATCTGGCACATGAGTAGCTTGTCAAGGTGTTCCCCAGAAATGTGAGTGTGCTACATGAAATGTAGGGTTCTGTAGAAATTTAACTGAAACTGTCACGTGAACACATCCAGATATGTAGATACATAAATATAAATATAAATATAAAATATAACTATGTAGCAGTAACATCTGCATCTTGGACAGTTAGTATGTCAGATATAGGTCAGGTATATAATGAACTAGCCAAACCCATTACACAATCTAATGCATGTTGCCTAGTGTAATAATACATGTAGGGGATATACACCTGCAGTCAATAGGAATGTAGTGTAGAGTAAAAGTACTTATAAGTTGTTAATGGAGGTTTCTTTTTACACCCTACTCTATGTGCATAAACAATGCAATTCCACACCTCAATGGGTATGTCTAATCTCAAAACATTTGTTGGGACATATGTCCAATTGTTCTATAAAAATCTGCATTTTCTTTGATGCATGTGCCCTGTTCAAACACCACAATCTTGGTGGCCTGTTGCCACCAATCATCCCTGCATGCTGTTGTAATGTCCACTGTCGTTCAATATGTGCATGTGTTATGCTTGCTGTTCAACTGTTGTAATCCTGGTGTGTTGGGTTAAGGGAATATTACTGCATGCTGTTACAACTAATTTGGAATGCTGTTGTCTATGTTGTAATTAAACACACCTAATCACAGAACATATGGGAAGGCTGGTCCCAGCGGACCCACCTGTCCCTCCTCAGCTGGCGATTGCACCTGGCACCAGCAGGTCCGGTGCCCAGCCTGGGCTACCCTCCTCTGTTGGTCCTGTGCCACCTTTGGGTGGAAGTGCTGCAGGGGATGGGGCTCACCCCCCCTGCAAGCGTGGGCAGAGAAGGGCCACCTGTCACCCTCCGAAGGGTCCGGGTTGTGGTGCGTAGGGAGATCCAGCGTTTAGTCGCTGATCCCCTACGCCAACTCGAGGCGAGAGTGGCGTGACTCACAGGTGAGCCTGCCCCTCCTATGCAGCCCCCAGCACAGCCACCCTCGGGGATGTGAAGGTGCAGTGGTGACTGCCCATGGGTGGGGATCTCAGTCCCACTGTTACCATCTGTGGGCTCATGGGCTTGCGATTTCCAAACATCCGCCCCGTCAATTGTGTTCACTCACCCCATGTGTCATACTCCGCCCCTGTATGCATCTTGTTTGTCTTGTCTGTTTGCCTCCCCAACCTACCTCCCCAAATATACCTACTTCCTCTACCTCACATTCCACTCTCACCTGAAAAAAAAAAAGGGCAATCTGTTCCCACAAAAAATTACGCCCCATACATAGCTGCCCATTTCGCACACATGCCTGCTGGACATGTAAACTGATAATTAGAACTGGCAGTACAACATACTTTGTTGTCCTCACCCATCTCTCAGGGGTGGAAGGTTTCAAATTTCACTCCAAATTTGTAACTTATGCACAGCTGTTGCTGGTAAAGAAATGGGCAGCTATGGCCTTCCCTACACCCGCTGTGCACATCCCGAGCTGGTTTCCCCACTGTCATTTCCTCTTTGTGCCCCCTTTTTCACCACTTTCTTATCTCCCCATTTTCTTTTCTTTCAAAGAAATTAGCATGGGGGTTAGCGGGAGTAAGCACTTTTAAGCAGTAGTTAACGGGTTTGAGTGAGTGTGTGCATGTGTGCACTAAGCTTAGCATCTCTAAGCATCGTGCAAACTCGCGCAAACCCATTTACAACTGCTTAAAAGTGCCTTAATCACTCTGTATGTCAGGGCCCTTGTTCTTCTCAGCAGCAAAATAAAACACCTCTGTCACTCTCGAACCCCAGATCTTGGGCACACTTGACTGCATGAAGTACCACTAAGTCACAGCAGCTATACAATAACTTGGTGCTGAAATAAATATATCATGCAAAACAATGAGTGAATATAAAGGAAAAATAGGAAGGCCATAACACAAAGCTTGTTCTGTGGATCTTTACCAGCAATTGTTGTGGAATTGCATTACATGACTGTGATAAGAGAAGCAGCCATTCTAGCAGCAAATAATGCTACTGAGGGACTTTACAACCCCCACACAGTATCATAGCAGGACAAACACTGGCATATCTGATTAGGGCGGAGGCCATACTTCCTGATTGTGAAACATATTTTAGCTGTGTCCCTCTGAATCCCTCTGAAAAGTACTGATGTTAGTCAGAGAGGTGTTGTATTACACAATGAATAATCACAATAATAACAGTAGACACCGCATGTACTTCATAAAAGGAGTACTAATCCATATGCACTGCTTCACTCAAGTCTACACTTACTGTCTCTATTAGTTGGAAGGTGTACCTCACTTTTAACTACCTATCCCTGACTCCAAGCAAATATGTATCTGAGTGTTTCATAGGCCTGGCAGAGGCACAAACACACAGGCATATCAGCTCATCTGCTGTTACACACTCTGCAAATAGCTTTGTGAGGACTTCCACAAGCATACCCTTATGTAGGAGTACAACACAGACATACCAAAGGATCTAGCCATGTACTGGTAGCAGTGGACTGTAACAATGCATTTGTACCAGTGCTGAAAACATATGTGGGTTGCACAGACAAAGAATAGCAGGCTAACATCTGGCTACCATCTGTATAGGTTCACAGTTGGGAACTATGCAGACAGACCACCTGCCCAACAGGTACACACCAATCCATTAAGTCCAGTAAGATAACACTCACACAATAAGATGTAATGCTCTCTGTATGTCTGCATCCCCCCCATATTTTAAATATACGTGTGTTTAGGGTCAACCAAGGATGTAGGTAGGCATGCTCAGTAGTGGAATTATCCAGTTTACCTGAGACTCCTGTGTTAATGTCAACAATAAAAATACACAAACCCTTTATTTATTTAACATTTGTTGACCGGGAATGTCTGACTAGGTTCCACAGATCCTTTTTTCAGCAGAGGCCCGGGGAGAAATGCTCCAGAAGCATGTCTTTAGAATGTGGGAGGAAACCGGAGTGCCCAGAGGAAACCCACGCGAACGCAGGGAGAACATGCAAACTCCACACAGAAGGCACCCCAGCCGAGAATCGAACTGGAGAACCTCTTGCTGTGAGGCGACAGCATTAACTGCTGCACCACTGCGCCACCCTGCAGAAGTGAGTACATCAATATGCACAGTATAACAATCCACAAACAGTTCATGTGTCAAAAGAATACTTCTCAATAACTACTTTTGTATGGCAGTCAATTACATAAGTAGAAAATAAACTACATGCATATATCTTGTGCAAGTATTTGTAGGGGTGAGTTAAACTCTACACTGATAGCTCTGTACTGGAAGTGGCAACAGTCAGGTCTGAGCACAACATGTACATCACTGTCTACACCTCTAGCTTCAGATATAAGAAGTATACCAACCTTCTGACTTAAACAACAGTGTTCACAGCAAACAAGCATGGGCCCCACTCTAGAAATCTGGAAGGGCTATGCCTACAAAACTTAGCAATTTATAGCATTGGGTTGCTATGACAGTGAGTACTGCAATTACCACACAGCAGGCTGTATGCATTTACCAAATGCTGGGCACCAATTGGTGCATAGGTCATCACATGCACATGTGCAGATACCTATAAAAGCAGACTGTGCTTGCTATCCCCACGTGCAATCATTACATTTCACGTGATAAAGCTTCACAGAACTTGTGGATGAGTAAATACTAGTTATTACTTAATAACACAAAAGTTTAATTAAGGAAAAATACTTCAGTGAATCAGCAACCAAATATATTAAGTAAAAAAAAACTTAATTAATAAGCAAAAGGAATTAAGTAGAAGCAACCGTTACTTAAGAAACACCAAAAAAAAAAAAAAAAAAAAAATGTCAAAAGAAAACCCATACACAGACGGACCTGAAAGTGACAAACAGGTATGTGACAGAAATGTGATTACCGGCAAGCAGTAGATGTTTATGAAGAGTACTGTAAATACTTTGAAACATGCATATGTGGCAGCAGTGGGTATGTATGCACTGATGCCATGCATGACTACTGCCATGGACAAATTAGTGTGTAGCTGTGTGCAGTGGGACATAACTGTGACATATGTAGTTCAGCATTTAATGTCAAACATCCGATCATGTCATCTATGTTCTGTAGAATACTGTGTATAATGGCTGTCTGGGGGAGTAGTGCAAACAGCTATATAAACCTGGATGTGACAGAGTAACACATGCATGATAGTCATATAATGTGTAGCTTGGCATTGGCAACTGCTGTACCAGGCTAGTATAGTAATGTAGCATTAGCAGCTATAAATACTCCCTGTAATATTACTGTCATGCACACATGTGACAACTGTTCATCTTGTAGCAATGTACCTTGTGTGTGTATGGCACAAACATATGTAGAGATATTTGTGTGTCAGATATATTAGCATCTTAACATGTGCATAAAGCAAGGTACATACTACAACTGTTAGTGAAGGGTGGACATATATATGTTGGTGAAGGTTGTTATGTGCATATTTTCATGTAGGTTGTAGTGTGTCATAAACAAGACAGCATACAGTGCTGGTATATGACATGTGGTGTTTAAACGCTGTGGGTATGATTTTCTAAGTTTATAGTCTTCCAGACAGGGAGTCCTGCTAAAGATACATGTCCTGAGAATACCCTCAATGCATTCTGCACAAGACTGTGCAAAATTATTACATAACTGTATCTCTCTCAACCTTTGCATAATTGATATTCCCACCATGAAAGGTGGACTGTATATGGGCCTACATGTAAATCTATATGTACACCAATGGATGTTTATATGTACGCTCAAGCTCAATGTTGTAAATGTATTGCCATCCCTTTTGTTAAAAACCCTGTACCCATGAACTACCACATAGGTGGTAGTCTACTCAACACCAAAAGTGTGATAACAGACCACGGGACACAGGTGGACAGTAGTGTCCCTTTTGATAATCACAGTGCCACACTAGTCATGTAAACTGTGTACGGTCCACATGTCATCACAAAAGGTGTGTCATACATGGAATGAGAGGTCAGTGTTCCACTCTACTCATCAGTCATAAAACCCATCATAGAGTACAATGGGCCTTTTGGTGTGTACCTCAGAAGACATCTACAGCAACTGCAGATGCCAGGCACAAACACCACAAAGAATATTACCAGACTCAAACAGATGCCCTATGCATACTGTCTTCCAAAACCACAGCTACACTGTGTCGCATACCGCCCACCCAGAGCCAACCTCTGCCTAACATACAAAGCTATGCCAAACCCACAGGTGTTGGACATGCTCCATGTCAAAAGATCTAAATCCCTACAAGCTACACACTGTACTGATCTAAACCTTGTAACATCAAAAAGCAGAACATGCTGGAGTGGTACATTGTCATCTCAGACACATACCATACCCTGGAACTAACTACCTATCAATAGCAAAAAAAGGTCCTCATTAGCAGTCGTCATGAATAATCATGATGAATGGATGTGACATAGGAAATACAACCTGGGAATCACCTCTGTGGCTCTGCATGTCAGGGGCACATGAACTTAAATTACATGGGTGTTGAAGGGCAGGGTACTGTATGGCTAGGCTTCTATAGGCCCTACGCCTAATAGCCTATGAGCTACCTATAACCTGATACACACACACATGTACATATTGCATTAATCGCTATATGAGGTTGACTGAGTGTGATGGTGAATGTGTAGGTGAATGTGTCAACATTGTGTATATGTGTGATAGCCTAGTGGGTAAATGTTTATATCATGGTATGTATGTAGTGTTCTAGATCTGATCCCCGCAAAAGATATGTATGCTATTGCTAGGCAGCAAAAGTAGTATGGTATACGGTGTGACATAGTCCCATGGTGTTGACTGGAGTATGCCATTGTAGGCTAAAGCAGTACATGTATGCTCATTGATTGTTAACACTAGTGAATACAAATCCTGTATGAACTGTAGTATTACCTGAAGCTGTAGGCCTAAACAGCACAGTATGGTGTATATCCACATTGCTTTGAAACACTGTTTTGTTTGTTAACTGTAGTCCCCACACATTACATACCTCAGGCATAAGGTTTTGTAAGTGCTGACACAGTACTGTAAGGTAAAGCTCATCTGGGTTGCCATACCTTTGTGTCTTGTAGGTATGTCTGATGTGTGTGTGGGTATGCCTGTAACATGGCCTGGGTCATATGTGTGTTACAGGATATAAGTGCATATCTAGCAACATGTATAGTGTAGTACAGCAGTATGCCACCTATATTGATGAATGTGCACATATGTTGCTTAAGGGTTTGCTATCAACAAGTAGTGTGGTGTACTGGTAGTACTGTAAATGTACTTTACAATCATTTCAATGGATGACAAATTTCTGTATGCATTAGCTTCATATATACCTCCTGTGGCTAGGTGGTGCATTGTGTCACATACAGTGTGCCATGTGCTGTTGTATAGTCTTACATACTGGTTTCACTTTGTTGCTGTGCAGAACAGGGTTTAATATATAGAATGTGTCAGGCACTGTCAGGCAGCTGTGGGCTGAGCACTGATGTGTGGTATTAAAAGTGTGTATCTACTGACAGCCAATAGGTTGCTATATATGGCATTTCATTGATATCTGTACTTTAAAATGTTAAGTGTGCCACAAGACTTGCTCACAATAATTGTTTTATTTTCTTCCAGGGACATGTCTCATCATCGCAACCCTGCCTATTCCCCTGAAGAGGAGGAATTAATCATATCCACACTATTACAACATCACACCCTGCTGTTCTCCAGAACCAGCCAGGACCAGCATGAGTGCACTGCACTGTGGCAGGATGTTGTCTGTTGGGTTAATGACATAGGCATGCATAACCGGACTTTTGAGCAGGTACGCCATCACTGCAGTGATTTAATCAGACATGTCCGGCAGCATACTTCTGATGTCTGCAGACAACATCTTGCCACAGGTGGTGGTGCAGGATCACATCCGCCCCTCACCAGAGTGGAAGAGCTTCTCCTCAGCGTGGTGGCTCCTGGCCAACCACTACAACAAACACGTGTCATCATGGAGGCCGGAGTCACCCAGCAAGTTGACTCGGAGCGTGCAGGTAACATGCCATATCTGTAGACTACTGTTAGCTCGATTGTTAGAACATGCATATGTCAGATGTGTACTGTGTATTCGGAAGATGTGGAGCCTGGTGTTGTGCAATACTGATAATTTTGAACATAATCTGTATGCCTGTGACTGTCAACCATTGTACTACTGTAAAATTGCAAAGTCACAGCAGCAATACCACAGTTGTTGACACTGACTAACTGTCTCATATCCTTGTAGGTCCCTCTGGTGTGACAGCAATGCACCAGACCCATACTGGTGAGTGTTGTACATTTCATATGGCAAATAACATGTGCATGTCATAGGTGGGTTTTAGGCCATATACACATGTACAACACCTACACATAATGCATGCTCTGCAAGTTTTCTGTGGGACTATGCACATCCCAGTAGCATGAGAGGCTGCCTCAAACACATGCTTTACACAGAGCATCCCAAACAATTGTGGTACACTGTAGTGGACATTGTATAGGCAGAGTCAATATACATGCACACAACATACACCACCTTGTCATACGCAGTACGTGTCAATATGATACACATGGTGTATGTAGACACCTGCTGTAAGGTCAGACTCCAGTATACCAAGTGTCATCCACACAGCACACATACTATATCTGAGGGGTAGAGGCCTATCATGGGGCATTGCAAAACTCTTCAACAAACAAGACATTCATATTAGGCAATGCTTCCTATTGAACACCTTACATACCCATGTAACAACTGCCTGTGAAATGGTTAATGTAGCCACAGTGCTGCAGTTCAGGTACAGCAAGATAGTTGCCAGTGTGGCACACATTAGTGGCCTTGAGTGACCACATGATGCTGCCTGATAATGGCTCATGGTACTGCACTACATCCAGTTACAGTAACTACATTACAACACATAGCATTCATTGCTATACACCTGACAGTTGTGTGCATCCAGCCATGGTATGTATACCTGTGAGTGATGGTGCACAGGACATTGAAAAGCATTTAATGCTTGCACAACAGTGTTGTGTCCATGTACAGACTGTGTTCCAGGGTAAAGGCCAATCACTGAACAACACACATGCATCAAAAACATGTATACTGTTATTAATAAGGACTCTCCACACTCGTACTGCATGCTGTTGAGCAACACACATCTTGCATGCTGACATGTGTGATAGGACTCTTTGGCTTGTGATACTGTACTCCACCATCAACCACTAATGGGTATGTTCTGAATTGCTGTCGTTGTGTGTGTGTGTGTGTGTGTGTGTGTGTGTGTGTGTCTACTTTAGTGAGTAGTGTATTTGTGTTCATGTGCGCATGTGTGCATGTGTTCATGTGTTCATGTGTTCATGTGTTCATGTCTGCATGTGTGCATGTGTGCATGTGTTCATGTGTGCATATGTGCATGTGTGTATGTGTGCATGCGTGCGTGTATGCATGTGTGCATGGGTTCATGGGTTCATGGGTTCATGTGTGCATGTGTGCATGTGTGCATATGTGCATGTGTTCATGTGTTCATATGTGCATGTGTGCATGTGTGCATGTGTGCTAACATCATGTACAGATTGTAAAGTGTGTTTCCTGCCTCCCTCTCACAGGTGCTGAGGTTGTGTTGGTTGAGTGCAGCAGGGAACCTGAAGACACTGCCACAAATAGTGGAGATAATGAAACGTGCTGTGGCACAGGCAGGTTTGACAGGGTCTGTCGTCGTTCCGCCAATCGACAGTACACAGCTTTCCACACCATCTATGCGCACATTCATACTGCCAATACATCCCTCATCACCAATGGCCTTAGCTGAGGGACAGCATACAGTAGGCATTGACCAGGATAGTGTGGTATCTATGGCACATGCAACCCCTCACAGCAGCCATACTCAGATTCCTGGAATGGTACCACATAGGCGGATGTCCAGGGATTCTTGTGGGAGCACTGCTGGTCGTAATGCTCCTGGCAGATGTGCCCCCACAGGTCTTACAACCTCAGGTATGTTCCGGGTTGTAATGCAGGCACAGGCATGTATGAAACGGTACACCAGACAGGGACTGAGGGCACAGAGGGCCCATAACACCGCTATCAATGACAGTATCCGTAACCTTGCGGGTGCAGCGCGTCACTACACTGAGGTCATTGATAGATGTTGGGGGAGACATTGGATGTCCTCCGCAATGTAATGTCCATGTGCCAGGACAGTGCAGGATGGCTGAGACGTCAACGTGGATGTATGCCAGCAACATCATCAGCTGGAAGTCGTCGTGGACAACACACAAGTCACAGCCGCTCCCGTAGTGGCAGTACCAGCCCCAGCAATGTTGGAGCAGGGCTGTCAATAGACCATCATAAAAGACCACGTGCACATGGCTCTGGCCAGTCCCAGCAAGGACATGGGTCCAGTCGACATCCCCCTGCCTCTGATGATAGTACCCAGTCTGGCTTAGTACCTGATACTGTCCGTTACACCCCTGCCAGGCACAGGTACTGTGTCCGTGGCCAGAGACGGTGATCTGTACAGCCTGGCATGTACAGTCTGTGGCTGTTCCACAACCTCCCATATATGGCAGCCACATGATGGAACAGTGTGCATGCAGACACACACACATAATCCAAACACCTAGGGCTAACACATAGACACACACATTACATCAACATTGACCCATGCTGTACTGTTGTTCCTCACACACACACACACACACACACACACACACACACACACACACACACACACACACACACACACACACACACACACACACACACACACACACACACACACATACATGTCGATTGGATGGGTCAATGTCGGGCTCTGGCAAACCAACAACACACCCTGTGCATATGATGAAACTCTGCCACCTCCTGCCATCTGTAACATTGATGCAGGAACAGGCTAACATGCTGCTGATGCAAAGGGTGACTTTATAACAGTGTAGCAATGTTAGCATGCTGTCAACGGTACAGTGTAATGATATCCCTGTAGGTATATCTGAGCAGACATGATGCATTAAAGCTATGATTATCAATGTAGTATTGTTTACAACAGTGTTAATTCCAAAAATGTATTGTCCTCCCATGTGCCACTTGACTGATGTGTGTAGTTTTGGCAGCATGTGTTGGTGAGTGGATAGTACGTGTGTGATGTGTGCAGTACAGATTTGCAGGTGTACATTTGTGAACATGGCGGAGGTGCACTGTCTGCATATACATGCATAGTGGACACATGGGAAGGGTGACATGCCCTGTATTACACAGTGTCAAAACTTCATTGTTTCTATTGGTGGCCAGTATGCATTTTAATTCACATATGTTTTAACTTGGGTACACATGTTTGTATGACATGGTTTGACACTATGCTGTGGGTGATGCTGTTACTATCTGTCATTGGTTTGCATTCTGGTAGTGTACACAACCTCAACAGCCTGACTATAACCAATCGTTAGATGATGTCTTGACAACTGACACACAGATGTAGGTAACTCATTAGCATTTGGATCCATCTGGTACTATACTATACCAGTAACCAGTGGTATTGACCACCACCCATTCCTGGGACAACTCCTGCTTGGCATATAGCCATCTTAGGTACAAACAAACACACTAGGGATATGTCCGTCCACATCTGGAAATGCATACAGTGGCCTACAATGCATTCTCCAGATGAGACACTTATCCTCCATAAGGGTATCATATAGACAGATACCTGTTGTCCAACCCATGCTGTAAAGCTGTAAGCCAAATATAGAATAGTCATCCACATTTATTAAACATTGTATCCCGACAGTACCATATAGGTAATAGCCCCAAACATGTAGAACGGGTACCGATGTGTACATACGACCAAGTGTTATGTCATCTGTCCTTTGGTATTCACATTTCCATAGGTATTCGGAAGTCCCCCAGTGTTTCACATAACCAATAAGGGGTCTGTATGCATATCCACAAAGTTGTTGTACACTTATAATGAATGTCCATTATTGACAGACTTTGTTGTGTTTGAACATGTCTGAAATATACCCAAGGCATGAACCCTCACTCACACTATTCTATAGAAACTGTCATGGCTGTGTGTGACACAGATGACCTAGGCCACAGATCACTACAGTGGCTGGCCTTGTCACAAACATACATATGTGACCGAAGGTCTGAGAAGCAGCAGCACGATCTGGCATAGGTAACAGATGTATTCATGTAGAAAGCAGGCTTCACACCTATGAAGTAATTGAGGTCACATGTACATATATGTATTTGCCACACAGATACCTGAAGTGTGCAATGCACATACTGTTGTTATACTGATATGTCATACAGTAGTAAAAGCTAAACACACAACACATTGGCCAACAGTATCACGCACCCACACACACTCAGCAATTGCAGGATTCAAACCCCTACCTAATTATGTTATGATACTAGAGAGATACGCATTAACACGATGCACTATATGCTTTACTGGGAGTTTGCATTTCCACTGCTATATTTGTAGGATGCTGACATCATCAGACTTGCCAAACAGGAATATAACACTTTTAAGGTGTTTCCCCAGTCTCCAAAAAGGGTAATACTCTCAAAGGAAATCACACAGAAGCATACTCACACCCCCATACACACACACACACACACACACACACACACACACACACACACACACACACACACACACACACACACACACACACACACTCAGCAATTGCAGGATTTAAGCCCCTACCTAACTATGTTATGATACTAGACAGATACACATTAACACAACGCACTATATGCTTTACTGGGAATTTTTATTTCCACTGCTATATTTGTAGGATGCTGACATCATCAGACTTGCCAAACAGGAATGTAACACTTTTAAGGTGTTTGCCTAGTCTCCAAAAAGGGCAATACTCTCAAAGGAAATCACACAGAAACATACACACCCCCACACACACTCAGCAATTGCATGATTCAAACCCCTACCTAGCTATGTTATGATACTAGAGAGATACGCAGTAACACAATGCACTATATGCTTTATTGGGTGTTTTCATTTCCACTGCTATATTTGTAGGATGCTGATATCATCAGACCTGCCAAACAGGAATATAACACTTTTAAGGTGTTTGCCTAGTCTCCAAAAAGGGTAATACTCTCAAAGGAAATCACACAGAAGCATACTCACACCCCCATACACACACACACACACACACACACACACACACACACACACACACACACACACACACACACACACACTCAGCAATTGCAGGATTTAAGCCCCTACCTAACTATGTTATGATACTAGACAGATACGCATTAATACAACGCACTATATGCTTTACTGGGAAGTTTTATTTCCACTGCTATATTTGTAGGATGCTGACATCATCAGACTTGCCAAACAGGAATGTAACACTTTTAAGGTGTTTGCCTAGTCTCCAAAAAGGGCAATACTCTCAAAGGAAATCACACAGACACATACCCCCCCACACACACAGCAATTGCAGGATTCAAATCCCTACCTAACTATTCTATGATAATGGACAGATATGCATTAACATGACACACTAAATGATTGACTGGGAGTTTTCATTTCCACTGCTGTATTTGTGGGATGCTGACATCATCAGACTAGACATGGTAATGTGTGTGCACTTAGTTTTATGCAATCCCAGGACTTAGACATGGGGGACAGCAGGTGTTACCAGCTTGAACAGGACTTCACAATTCTTACCTTGTGTGATCTATCTGTGGCCCAGTTGCCAATCCATCTGATGACAATACATATTTATGCACAGTTTATTTATTTTGTGGATACGACATGTGTCTGGGATGTTGGAAAAGGCCTATTCAAAGTGTATGTGGGATGTGTGTAGCTCATTTCATTCATGTATGTCCTGGGTGGCTGTCTTGCAAACAGTCTAGCAGGTTTGGGAAACATGATCTGCCCATAACCAGACCAGAGTTGGTAGGGTTGTGTGTTTATAGGCTTCCAATAGCTCTGTTTATGACTTCAGTCATGATGGACTCCATGGCCTTGCAGATCAGACTTCATCAGCTTATAAGACTGTAGTTCCTATGGTCTGTTGTGCACCAACACTTGTGTAGTGTGCCATATGTTGCTGTAACCCATTCAACAGTTTCATATCCTGTAGAGAGGGTGAGGCTCAACAGACTGTTCATGTGCAGGATCTGTTTGTTCTGCAGTTCACTTATGACACATATAGGGGCACAATGTAATCCAATTGATGCTATGTTTTCAGCTTTGGAAGGAGCTGTTTACCCATTCTACATGTGATATCTCCTGGTATGATGATAGGGCCTTTTGTCAGTGGGAGGTGGGTATGTATGTATGGGCCTGTCTGACAGGATGTTGGCATTGTCAGTCATTTACAGTTGGCCCTGATTCAGGACATATATGAGTGTACATTGCTATTTATGACATAGCTGAAGGAAGTGTCATGGTTCTGTATGGACTACTTCGCAGATAATCTTTCTATGACCTGGATTCAATAGTGTTTGCAGTGCACATTGTTTATTGATGATACTGATTTTGGGGTTTCTTTTCTTTGCTTTTCAACTTTCTATGAACAACCTAAGTATCTGTAGTACATATTTGATTATGACATGGTTCCAATATATTATATATGTGTCTGTTGTCATATCACTGTGTGCACAAGTCAAGATAGGTGAATTGTGAGAGGTTCCTGGTTAACACATGCAACTGCCTGATATGTGTGGCCCACTGCTGTACTCAGACATGGCCTAAGTGTGTGAGCATGCCCAGTTTGCACGTTCAGTATGTTGTTGCCTGACATTTTCCTCATTTATTCAAGTGTGTGAGCATGCCCAGTGTGAACTTTCAGTATGTTGCTGTGTGAAGTCCACTACATTTGTTGACGTGTGTGAACATGCCCAATATTAACATTTATACTATATGTGTGTTGTAAATCGAGTTGCATTTTTACTGCAGGGCTCACCTTTGTGTCATAACTCTACAGGGATTATGCTGTGCCTGCGGGGTTTCCAGGAGACACTTTGCATAGACTTAACAACATTTATTCTTACAGGCTGATCAGTGAAATACTGTCATGGTTTAGTGGTTCAGTACTGTGACTATAGTGCACAGCATTCTGCGTTCGAGGACTGTCACTGCTTCATATTTTCATACTGGACAGACTAGACTGCTTAAGGAACAGTAAAGCAAATATGACCATGTTTACCTGCTTTTGCTCAACTATGCCTAACTTTGCCCAAACTTGCACAACATTGATGAACGCTGCCCAATATTGCTCAACATTGCCCAAAGTTGTGCTACTTAGTGTGTGCAATTTTGTTTACATTTACTAAATAGTGGTAAAAGCTGTTTAGCACTGCTTTATATTGCTTAACACATGGCAATCATGCCTCAGGTGGTGCTGCAGGGCTGCCTATGTCAGATGCACATATTACACTCCCTATACATGTTTGAAAACAGGTAGTGTCAAGTTAGGCATCCCTTTTACTATATGTGCGAGTCAGAGAGAGGTATAATTTTCAGGGTTCCTACTGAGCCAGTGTATATGCTATGCATTGCCTCTTTGCCAAGGCCAAAGCATACTGGGCACACCTCCTTCTGCCTACTGGGGCAGGCTCAGGTTGTTCCTCCTCTGAGTCACGCCCTGCCTGTGATGGCTTTGGCAATGGTGGGGGGCTGTTTGGCCCGGCCCTATGATGCTCCTGCTGCAGCTGTTTTCCCAGGATCATATTATGTAGCATAGCACATACCATGACTATTTGGGTACATGTAATTGGTGAATACTGCAATGCTCCACCAGATGTGTCCAGGCACCGTAAACCATGACTTGAGCAGCCCAAACACACGTTCTATTACATTTTGTGTTTGCGCATGTGCCTCATTATGGCGTTCCTGTTCACGTGTGTGTGCATTTCTGATGGGTGTCATCAGCCACGGCTCCAGTGCATATCCAGCATCCCCCACTAGGTGACCATAAGGGATGTCCCCATTGGCTAATGTCTGGTACAGCTGTGTCAGATGCCAGATATGGTAATCATTGTAGCTTCCAGGGCAGCCAGCACACACATTCTTTATTATGCCCTGGGCATCACACATGACCTGTCAGTTGATGGAGGGAAAACCCTTGCGGTTAAAGTAGACCCTACCCCGCTCACCAGCTGGTGCTTTGATGCGTATGCGCATGCAGTCTATTGCACCCACTACCTCAGGGTATTCCGCTAATTGCTGGAAAAGACGCATATTGCTGGCCAATACCTCACGGGAATTGGGGAAATATACATGATCACCAACATGTGCTGACATGGCATTCAGGAACTGGTGCAGTACCCTGGATGCTGATGCCTGTGAAATCCCCATCATATCACCAGTTGGTCTCTGGAAGGTACCTGTTGCAAGTATTCTTAGGCCAACACATACCTTGGTTTCCACTGGGATGCGTTCCCCTCGTTTGGTTCTGTGTGTGAGGCGTGGCCTGCACAGCTCAACAATTTGCTGCATGAGGTCTCTGTCCACTCTATAGCGCTCCACTATCTCCAGCTCATGTAGCCCCTGGTAGGTTACCCTGGGCCTGTACACTCTTCTCCATCTCTTCACTGTGGGTTGCTCAGCAGCATTCGCATTGTCACCACCCTCAGCATGTTGCATATGTCGCCTTATAACAGCAATGGCAGCCCCTAACATTTCTTTGTCTCAGTAAAGCTTTTTCATATTTTACTTCTATTAGCTTACTGCAGTGTTGCAGTGTCTCAGAGAAAAACATAGTGGAAAGTTGTTTGCAGAGTTTTAAGTGCTGGGCTGGGCTGGGCTAGTGTACTGCCTGTGTAATTGGCTGATTCTGATTGTTTTCACCTGCTAGGTCTGCTACTTCTCCTTGGTTAACTTCCTACTATTTGTTGTGCTTCCTTTTCCCTTTCTGTTTCCACAGGGGGCAGCGCCACACAAACAAGCGCAAATACTCGCACACCAGCTCACACCCGCGCACACATGCTTACATGGCCTAACACTTGCTGACTCCGGCTTAAACGTGCGCACACAGGTGTAAATGCACTTACACAGGTTTCAACAACCTTACACTTGCTTACTCCAGCTTAAACGTGCACTCACAGGCGCACACGCATGCACACAGTCTTACTCAGTTTTACAGGCGTGCACACATGCGTATACATGTTGCAGGCCCTTCTACAAGAAACTTTAGTGTTGTCCACGGCATACACCTTCAAGTTCTTGCCTTTAGCTAGGATACCTGTTGACACGCCTCTTCCAGTGATGGGTAACTGACAGCAAACACATGGCACTCTGCTCCAATGATCTTACATTCTTTCATACACACCCCCCTCATGATGTCACCTATCTTCTACTCTGATACTCCCCTTATCCTACTCTTACACTCCACGGACTTTGCTTATATGCCATGTGAGATTGGGATTCACTATCCTTACCCTCATTTGCATAGGATTGCCTACTAATGCTTGGTTACATCTTTTAGACTGAGCTTCCCCCCTTAGCAACCTCTACTCAGTAGCCATGTTGTCTTCAGCCTGCCATTCACTTGTATGGCAGATGTATATTTATAATAAATGCCTATTTTTGGCTTTTATTTTTTATTTTTTTGTTTTTACAGCGCATGACTTTTGTGCGACGCTGCGCTATGCTTCAACTTTGGAGATCAAGGTAAAAAAATAATAATAATTTTTTTTTTTTTTTGCAATGGGTAGAATTCCCAATGGCCATATATTTGGCCATTGGCATGCTTCCTCAACTGGATGCATCCTTTATTTGGAGCTGTTACGGCTCCGTTTTGCTATTTGCAGAATGGTACTCAGTTGACAATGGAGAACATTTCTGCAAATAACACTACTCTTACTCGAACAGGTTAGAGTTTCTTGGATTGCAAATTTACCTAATTTGCATAACTTTCAGCAGCAAATGAGGTAATTTGCATAACCTAGCCCTGTCCGTGTAAGAGGAGTTTTAGGAGCTCTCTTGCACGCCCCCTGCCGGCTGTTCCTGGATCGATCGGCAGACATGTTGGCTGCATGGAATCTTACTCTACTCTTAGACTCCGTGCAAGCCTTTGTGAATCCGGCCCATATATCAATATAGCTCCATTTAGCTGAGCTTAGCGATGCTGCACATTATGCTGCCCAGTGCAGCATCTTGCAAAAAATCTTTAAAGAAAAGAAAAATGGGGAAATAGGACAGTAGTGAAATGGGGTGCAGGCAGGAAAAAAACATAATGAAAGCCAGGTAGGCATGTGCAGGAAGGGTGCAGGAAAGAACCCTAGCTATCAATTTCTTGCACAGCAACAACTGTGCACTTTGACAGTATTTATAGGATCATAGGAAGTTACTAGGCAATTGGCTCTGAGGCCCTTATAAGCCTAGTCAAGAGTTTAGCTCATGTTTAGGCAAGTCAGCACCTGATGCCCCTGTCCAGCAGGGACACAGGTGGATTCCCAGTGATCTATTTTCTGTTTCTCTTCCAGTTATCCAGGTTGCACTTAAATAAAGATGCAGTCTGCTTGATGTGGAGAGGGAGTCTATTCCACAGATGGGGGAGTCTCTGGGACACAAATCTATCCCATCAAGTCCTATTAATGCCACAGACTAGATTGAGGATGCGCATGCAGGTTACTCGAGTGGAGCTTGACTTGCGGATATGCAGCAGTCCCATCAAGGCAGGGTTTGAGATTGCCTTGTATGCTAGACAGAGGTCACCTCTGAGGAGTCTGTATGAAACTGAATAAAGGGATAAGGCTTTTAGCCTATGTGTGTATGGTACATTTTTAAGGCCCTGGATTCTTCTGGTGAGGCATCTCTGTGGTCTCTTCATCTGCTGCAAGTGATTTGCAAAGTACATGCCAAATGGGGGTGTTGTACTCAATAATGGGCCTTATAAGGGAAGAATACATGGATGCTATGACCTCCTTGCCCCTGGATGAGATATCCTTACTTATGAAGTGGACCATGTGGAAAGCTTTCCATACAATGGAAGCAACGTGGTGGTCAAAAGTCAGGTTGCTATCATCCTGGGTACCCAAATCCCTCAGGAGTGATTGCATGCTTAGGACATTGTTATTAATGTGATAATTTGTGGGGATGTCACTGTCCCCAAAGGGGTTGATGATAAATCTTTTGATATTCACCTTGAGGTCATGTTTCTGGCACCAGTCACTTGTTTGAGTGAGACCATCTTGGAAGATGTCCACATCACTATGGGAATTGATGAGAGCACTCAGCTTGCAGTCATCTGCAGCTTGGTCAGCCATAGCCCACTGGCTTTGGCCTGAAACTCAGAAAAGTATATCCCAAATAACAGTGGCCCCAAGGACGAACCCTACAGTACACTGGGCATTATGGGTCTACTACTTGAGGTGGCTTCCCCTATTTTGACTAGGTGGGTTCTATTAGTGACCCAGTTAGCTACCCATCTGGTAACATATGGATTGATGCCTAGTTGAGCGAGTTTATCTATTATGCCTGAGTAGGAAATAGTGTCAAAGGCTTTGACCAGATCAAGGTAGGCAGTGTACACCATCTTCCCCTTGCCCATGGCTTTGGTGATTGTCTCAAAGAAGTCAACCATATTTAACAGTCATGACCTTCCCTTGATGAAGTCAAACTGTGTGGGAATGAGAGATTGGAGTTTTCCAATGTCCTTGTTAATGAGGTCTATGATAATCTGTTGCATGGCCTTGCAGATCAGACTAGTTATGCTGATGGGTCTATAATTTCCTAGATCGATGGACACTCCACCTTTGTGCAAAGGAATGACACTGGCTGTCCTCCACTTAGCTGGGACAAAGCCGGTACTCAGGCTTTGGTTAAATAGAGTGCCTAATGGTGCTGCAAGTTCCTGCCTGAGTTCATGTAGGATGCAGCCTGGGATGTTATCGGGTCCCATGGAGGCTGTATTTTTTGCCTTTGAGAGATCATTGATGACCTATTCCCTAGTTATAAGTGGATGGGGGCAGGTACTGGGAATTTCCTGATTTACTGATGGGGGAACAGAGGGGTGAAGTTTTTACTGAATCTGTCAGCCAGCAAGTTTGCTATATCTACAGAATTTGTATATGTGGTGACCTTGACCACCAGTTCTATATAGATCTGGGTCCTTCCTTTGAGATTGCGAACATATGTGAAGAAGTCCTTATGATTGTCTCTAGTAGATGTGGCCAATTTGTAGATGACTTTGGACTGGCACACCAGAGAGAGGGGTGAGAACAACACAACTGCATTGTCAAGCTAATTGGACCAAATTACATGTGTCTGGTAAACATGTTTGTGACATGGAGTGATATGTATGGGATGATATTTCGTTTTGGGTCCCCATTTTTTTTAAGGTGAAAGTGGAATGTTGGAGAAGGGACATTGGTACATGTGGAGGAGGTAAGTTGGAAAGGTGAGGAAGCTTTTGTAGGCAGACAAGACAGACAAGACAGCAGACAGGGCTGGTGTGTGACACAAGAGGGGGTGAACACCTTGGATGGGGAGGGTGTTGTGGAATCTCAGACTCAGGTGCCTCCACAAGGTAGCAGCGTGGCTCAAGTCTCCACAAATGGGACTGTTAGCACTAATCCTCCACTGCCCCTGGGGTGGCAGTGTTGGAAGCTGAGCTCTGAGCTGAGGTTGCCCCACCAGGGTGGCAAGCATGCCCTCATTCTGGTATTGGTCATGTCCAAATCTTCAGAACACTATCCTGTGCACCAATCCTGGTAGTTTGTCAAGGTTGACAACACCTCCCCCTCATCAACCATTGTCAGAGGTGGGTCCAGCCCCGGCCTGTAGGGTGGAACTACCCAACTCTGCAGGTAGGGCAGGGGCAGCAGAGGAGCACTAACAGGCTGTGGCCCAGATGTGCTTGGTCCCAGTGCCACAGCCAGAGGAGCCAAGGTAGGTGGATTATCTGGAACCGATGTAACTTGTAGTGCTGTAGTAAATTAGATATACTGATATGTTAAGGTTAGTAATAACCAAGCCAATGCTAGAATTAATATAATAGAACATGGTATTGATTATTATAAATACATATTAAGGTATATTCTGTGGAACACAACAATAAATAACACAACAGTAAGTATGTTAACAGCAAACCATTATGAAATAACCGATAAGGACAACATGACAGTTTAACAGACTATATTAATATTAAATCATAATAGTTGTTGTTTTTCTTTCGGCTTTTCCTGGTTAGGGGTCGCCACAGCAGAACTCTGGTCTGCTAATGATTGGCGGTAGATTTTTTATGGGTGCCGAGGTGCCAGCTCGACGTCCAACCTTAAACGAAGGCACTCCCATTCTACGCATGTCTTTTGAATGCCACTCGACCGCGGGGAGGACATGCTGACTCCACACAGAAGGAGCTAGTAAATAACATTAATAAATGAAAGAAGATAAGGGGTGGGGAGAGAGAGAAAAACATACCATTAATGATTTCACAGATGATATTAATACACAAACTACTAATGCATACTTTTACAGGTGTGCAGTGTCACTTGTGAGTACAGTGACTCAAATTCTTCTATAGATGTTGCAGCACATACATACCTTTCAAGCTGTTAACATGGGGCAATATGGGCCAAGCACTAAGAAATGCAGGTGCAAAACTACATGGAACTGTTTCACATAATGTGCACAGACAGAACTATCAAGGTGTTCTGTAAACGGATTTGCAAATACATTACATCCCATGTAATCATTTATCTGCTAATCACGGACCAGACAGAAATGGCAGTTGTCATTACATTACAAAAAATCATGACAGTTGAGGGGTGTGTTTCTGTACATTAAGTAGACTAGGCAGATGTCATGTCTTAGTTTGCAGGCATGGGAGTAGAATCAAAAAGCCGTGACTCCAGGGGAGCATGTGCACGTAATGTAACAATTGACTGCAGTGACATTAGAACAGACATGCAATGAATACAGCCCTACTGCACTTATTTGAACACATTACTTATCAAACCAGTCTTGCTTTACACTTTATTGTTATTGCTACTTAGAATCTTTGAAGTATACACATGATATCTGCACAGAAAGTGGGCTACCTTACCCATATACTTTGTTCCTGGAGTGGGAGGAATACAGAGCATTATTTGACTGAAAGTGGCCTAAGGACAGCCCTGAACCATACTGCGGGCTGTGCAATACATTTATCAGGCAATTGCTTTTGCATTCTTTATTTATTTCAGTTTTACAGATTGACTGCAGTGACATTAGAACACACATGCAGTGAATACAGCCCTACTGAAGGTATTTGCACACATTAGTTATCAAACCACAATCCTGCTTTAAACCTTATTGTTTATTGTTAAGGGTATTATTTATTGTTTATAGCACTACAGTTATCAGAAAACATCCATACTTACCACACTCATGGCACATCCTGGTCAGGCACCCAGCATGAGACTGGACACTGCAGGTCCCTACAGCTGCAGCTGTTGGAAGAGAAGCACACCATTATGCATACCAGTTTGCACAGAATCAGCTTGTATTTTAGTAAAGTAACAGACATACTTACATATGTGTAGGGCATGCCCAGCCTTAGCCTCTTGGACCCAGGTGTCCATAGTTCCCCTCTTCTTTTACTTCAGGTTTTCATAGTAGCGACAATACTGCTCACCAGTGCGGGGGATACCAGTAGCACTGGTAAGATCCCTGGCCAACTGATCCCAGGCTTCAGCTTTACATTCTGATCCCTGGTAACCACCTTGCAACAGCCGGGGTTTGTAGTTCCTGACAAGGAGTACAAGGAGTCCAGCAAACACTCTGGACTCCTGCACACCCCATCTCTGCATCTGAAAGCATTCTTCCTCACCAACACTGCTAGGCATATCAACAGGTTAATAAGACTCCAAAAATGCTGCAGAATTCCCTCCTGTTGGCTTTAATATAGGCTGTTTTCCTGCCCTTATACATTCAAAAAAGCACCATATTGCTTAGCATCATGCAAACCTGCTTAGCAGAGCTGAGCATTGCATAAACTCACAGAGCAATGTTTTAGCGAAGCTTAGCAATGCACAAACAGAAATAGCCATTGACCATGTTTAAGCAGTGCTTAGTACTGCACAGCTTTTCCAAATGTAACAATTTTGTTTCTAAATTAAACCACCCTATAAGTTACCTCACACATGTCCACAGCAATAAATGTAAAAAAGTATAACTGTTTGGGTTTTAAGCCCAGGACCTACTACACTTCAGGCTGTGACTCTACCTATTTAGCTATTTGGAGAGTGGGAAAACTAGTATACCTTCACATATACTACTAAGCTACCTGTGAGCATTGCTAAGCACCGTGCAGTGCCATGCAAATGGCCATTCAAAAAAAATAAATAAATAAAATAAAATTTTAAAAAAGTAGCGGTCTATAACTAATTAATTACATCCGGTTTGGTTTCTATTTTTAGATGTCTGGCAGGTGTCAACTGTGCATGTGTAAGCGTAGCTCAGCATCGCTGTACTCCACGCTGTGCAAATGGACATAAAAATAAAAAAATAAATAAAAGTAAAAAAGCACAATTATTACAACTCACCCATATTTCTATACTAGCAGGGAACATTACAGAGATTCTCATCCTGTACATAGCATCTGTCCAGGTATTCTCTGGACAGTCCACAACCATGGGACAGCCTCTATGCTATTATCTACTTGTGTTTAATATTAGAGTTACTATGATCTTCCTTGGTAGCATGCTATGATTAACATGCAGAGTGCACTGCCAAGGGGGAACCATGATTATTTACAGGGGTACATTCCATGTATGCTCTATATGAAACCTACACAGATTTTATTGAATCCTGGGGCATATGGTTTAGGGACCATAAAATAAGAATATTTGTTCAAAAATGTCACTTTCTTTTTATCTTTCCCTTTCATAAGGATTAATTCTGTGACTTTTCTTTTTTTTTCTTTTTCTGTTTTGTTTTAGTTTCACTGCTTTTGTCAGGTTTGCAGTATTCCTATACTTTATTTTTCCTATTCTTCTCCACAACCTTACTTCTACAGATGATGTAACCATCTATGTAACATTACTTTGATACTTGTACCAGGCTCACTTCTGTAGTGCCAGGCTGCAGCTGGCAACCTAAAATAGGCTGTAGTCCTGGAGAGTCAGTACATTGCTAACATAGTGCAGGCCACAATCCAAGGAAGTCAGTGAGTGAAGGGGATTATTTAGCTTGAGCAGCTGTTGACCGATTTACTTGATTTGGTTCTTAGGTGGAGGGAAGCAAATTGCCTTCTGTCATGTTACTTCAAGGATGAGATCCTGAGAAATAGAGAAGGAAAGTAGACAATTGTACTAACTTTGTGCAAATATGGGCATAGTACAGGCAAGTTGACCAAACTGTACACCTGTTTCTCAAGGGAGTTAATGCTTGTGGCAAAAACAATTTGAGCAGCCTGGATGATGTAATTCTAGGAAGACCAGATATTTTGTCTGCCCACTCCACATTTAATTGTCCATTTAGGATAATAGCTATCAACCATAATCTTGGGATGAAGGGACATAAGCAAAATGTTAATGTCTTACAGAACCAGAGATTGAACTGAAAAGCTGAGATGCAATAGATAGTCAATCTCCATATGGACCCCAAAAATGCCTTATATCAACCCACTGTCCTTGAAGCTAGAATGCTAGGAAAAGGCAACATGGAAATATTGAGAATGACAAATTATTAGCCCAGCTTATAAAAAGCAACTGACAAAAAATATGTTGAAGGAATTTAGTAGCAACAAGGTTTCATGACATGCAAACGACTCTGTAACTGGCATATACTGAAAGTTAAGAAGAGCAAAATCCTATATTTTTGATGTAGCAACATAATATTTATTAGATTATGACAGTACATGAAAGACACACCCCGGGATTCATGAAGCTTGCGCCAGGCACAGGCATAGCGTAGACGGTATAATGCCAAATATGGCCACTGAGCGATTCGGGTATGATCCAATTCCATGTGCACTACCGGCGTACGGAAGATCTGCGCAGCCCTCAGCTTAGGTATGCTAATCAGCCCATGTGCAGTGCCGCACCATGCAAATGAAGGTACATAGCGATATATGAAGGGGTGCAGGCATAGCGTAAGCCCATAGAAATGAAAACCAAAAAAACACGGTTTACATTTTTCCAAACAGAACATCGGAGCTATGAAAGCGGACCAGACTCATGTATTACAAAGTTAACATATGTCAATGGCTAGATATACAGCCAATGGCATAAGAAAAGATGCAGAACACCTAAAAAACAACATTTAATGTCATGTCCACAGTAACGCAAAGTACAACCGCAGGGCATGTGTGCGCAAATGGGAACACAAAGAAAATATATACAAATGTCATAAAATCGCAATGTAATACAAATCAGGATTTCACCATAATACTCAATGGTATGCATGGTACACCACAACCAAGCTGCAAGGGTTGCTAAGGGTCTGTGACAGTGTTTGGCGTGGTAACTATGAATTAGTAGTCAATGCCATGCAAATGAGGCAGGTAATACTGAATCACAAATGTCCCGCCGGATTAAGGATGTACCATACGGTGCAGTGCTACAACATTGAGGAGTGGCTCAGAGGTATACATGACATCAACAGTGGGGTGTGACACCGTAGCTGTACACACATAGGAGCAATGCAAATCTGGCCTGGCCGTTGCTAAGCAAAGCCACAGGACAGGGGTGGGGAGGTAGGTATAGCATCATTTAGCTGAGAGCACATATGGTGCCCGAAAGCGCATGTGTATGGGGATGAAAACGTGCCTGAAACCTGGTAAGCGGATGCATGCGCCTCGCACCATATCACAAACAGGAAGGTCAGGGGAAGAAAACAAGGAAATGGCGGAGTAGGGTAATTGGAGTACAACTGAGCAATTAACACCTTTTAACTCACAGACGGCAATCGATGGCAGCTGACAAGTCTGCTCACAGAAACCTGCAAACAGGATAGGGGAGGTGTCGGATTGCAAAGAAAGGAGAACTGTCATAGCAGAGCAAAGCAAACCTGCAGTAGACCGGCAATAGAACACATTACGCAAGTTAAGCCAGGTCTAGGAAAGTACAAATGAAAGCAGGCTGCTGGATGCATGCCAGAAAATGGTAGGTGAAACGTGAAGAAATGTAAAGGGAAGGGCAAGAGGTAATCAACGGCAGCCAAATGTAATTCAAGACCAAAGGCACCACCATAGTAGTTCCTTTCGTAAAACACATAAGATACCCTGTAGCTATGATCGTACATACACACCCTATGACATCATCGGTGTTCACAGCACAATAGTATAAAGTGTGAAAACACCCCACACACACCTGTGTATTCTCAAACACTGGACCATAGGTGTAAACATATGGGGAACTTTTAAAATGTATATGTTGGGAGCTGCCATAGCTGTGATTCATCACCATGTGGTAGAGACTGACGGTGTTGAGGAGGAGGATGCTGACAACCACCTCAGGCCCAGGAGGAGGAGAAGAGTGTTCAGACCAAGGGTAACCTACCAAGGGCTACATGATCTGGAGATAGTAGAGCATTACAGGGTGGACAGGGACATCTTACAGCAAATAGTTGAGCTGTGCCGGCCACACCTGAGATCCAGAAACAACAGAGGGGAACCCATCCCAGGGGACATGAAGGTATGTGTAAGTTTGCAAATACTAGCCACAGGTACCTTTCAAAGGCCAACTGGAGATATAATGGGGATCTCACAGCCATCAGCATCCAGGGTACTACACCAGTTCCTGGATGCCATGTTACCACATGCCAATGAGCATATATACTTCCCCAGAATGCAGGAGGAGTTGGCCAGCAATATGCGTCACTTCCACCATGTGGCACACTACCCGGAGGTACTGGGTGCGATAGACTGCACGCACATACATATCAAGTCACCACCCGGTGAGCATGGTAGGCGCTACATAAACCGCAAGGGATTCCACTCCATCAACTGCCTGGTTGTGTGCAATGCCCAGGGCATTATCAAGGATGTGTGTGCTGGCAGCCCTGGAAGCTACCATGACTCCCATATCTGGCATGTCTCACAGCTGTATCAGGTATTTGTCAGGGGGGACATCCCACATGGCCACCTTGTGGGGGATGCTGGTTATGCACTGGAGCCATGGATGATGACTCCCATCAGAAATGCACACACACCTATGCAGGAATGCCATAATGAGGCGCACGCACAAACCAGAATCATCATAGAGCGTGCGTTCGGGATGCTGAAATCATGGTTCCATTGCTTGGACATATCTGGTGGAGCCTTGCAGTACTCTCCAGGCACGTGTGCCCACATCTTCATAGTATGTGCCATGCTACATAATATGATCCTGCAGAAACAGCTGCAGCAGAGAAAAAATGGTGAAAGCCCTCATAGCCCACCACAATTGCCAAGGCCATCACAGGCGTAGAGGGATTCAGACCATGAACACCCTGTGCCAGCCCCAGTAGGCAGACGGAGGCATGCCCAATATGCCTATGCCTTGGCAAAGAGTGAACGTATAGCACATACTCTAACAGTGTAGGCCCCTATGGACTGACACACCTCTTCACCTGCACACACAGTAAAATGGATGGCACACACACACACGACCACCTGCAAATTGTAATGTATAGGTGGGCTACTGTGTGAATCCTACATAGGCAGCCCTCAACCATTGTACACACAACAGCTATTGGAACAATGAATGTCAACACCTGAACAGTATATGCACCTATCAGCATATGTTGGTATTGTGTGTATAGGTTCCCAGGTACATCGGTAGGTGCACACCCAATTGTCAGAGGCCATACATCAATCAAGGCAAACAGTGTCTGCTGTCGCCACAACATCGAATAACCAACTGACGCTCAGTGGAGCAGAGGCAATTGCGGGATCCCATGTGTGCAATCACTGTTCCCCACACACTCTGCATGGATTCCCTGGTGCGTTAATGAGGGACTCCACATAATGTAATCATGGATGTCGTGTCAAGGCATGGAGTGTACCCATGACAGGTATCTGTCACCCCAGCATGCTCCACCTATGGTCATTTGAAGGTGTAGCACATTATAGTGTGTGGCTCACTGTGATATACATACCCAATGTTGGAGCACATCCATTACACATCACATGGACATACCATTAATAGGACTCATCCATATGTAAACTAACTGAGTTACCCATGTGATTGCAGTATGGAGTGACAGCCATAGTATACTCCACATACAAAACGCCATAACAAGTATACAAATCCTGGATACCCAAGTGGTAAATGCAGTGACCATCGTGCATGTTCCCGGCCCCACGTCCTGCAAGGGATGTAACATAGTCCCGAAGGCACGAATAATGCATGTCGGATGCAGGTCAGCAGATCATGTTTAGCACACGTTAGCGGGAATATGCATTGCCCAGTGCTGGTAAGCGTCGTTTAAATATGACTATATGGATATGCGCGAAACAGGGCTAAACTTCTCTGAATATCGTGCAGATCATGGTCAATGATGTCCAGAACAGGTGAAATCAGCATTATTCACCCCTGTACTAATAGTGCCTGCTCTGAAGGGTAAAACAACCACTGCCATGAGTAGAACACTTAATCATGTACACAATCACTTAACACTATGGTAGCCAAGATGTACCTATGGCAGGTGTGTAATGTGACAGGTTCAAACACAAACGCGTGGAGTCCAGGAAACAGTATACACCGACAAGTACACAATGAAAGGTGTATTCTGCCTGTCATTCTCTCTGTCAGATATATATATATATATATATATATATATATATATATATATATATATATATATATAATACAGATAGAAAGGGTGATAGAGAGATATATGTTGATATATACGGAGTCACCGATATCTGCAAATATATAGATGGGTCAACAACATGTACACAACCATGGAGGTATACAAATGAATAGGATACTGCCAACTATGGAATGTGTCACATACTGACATGCATAACCACGAGGCTGAAAGACCGAAAGAACACAGTACCAGAACACTAGAACTGCAAGTAATATTATCACGATATGAAGGGACATTTAGTTACTGCTGCCGGTGTTGCGGTCCATGTAGGTACTGTGTTCAACTGTGTTTGTGATTGCCGTAGTCTGTGTATGTGTGTGTTGAGGGTGCCTTGTGCATTTCCAAGTGACTGTAATGTGTGTGTGTGAGTCTGCATCATGTGTCTGTTAGTGCTAACTCAGAGGTAGATCATTATGGTAGGTGTGGTTATAGCTAGCCGTAGGCATACAGTAAACCACCTGTCCCACATTAGGAGGGACAGCCCCTCTCTGGGCAGTTGTGTCCTGACATAAAACATTAAAAAGGGCAAAGGTCCGAGATTGTAGGACATAATTATGTCCCATATATTATTTAATAGTTGCATTAAATAGTTATGCCTGTATGTAATAAACGTAAATGATACATGAAACATGATAAGTAGCCAAAGCCGTACAAGAATAAGTATGTATTCTGGATAAAAGTATGTGCTATCCTGTGTACTGACTGTGGGTATGTGTTAGCCTGTAAACACCAATGTGTGTCCTGCAAATGTCCCACTATGGCCATTTGAAAAGGTGGCAACCCATGCAAAGAGGTTCAGTTACCAACACAACTGCAATGAGTTCAAATATCTGGGACAGAAATACACGGGACAGCTGTCATTTAGTAACATTACTTTACATATCACTGTATTTCCTGAGGTATGGAAGTATCAACCTCACCTGCATACTATATAGAAACCAATTAACAACGGCCCAATGTATATGCCCGTAACAAAAGTCTATTAACTGATAGGTCTTTAATTAGGGAAGGAGGCCACACACATATATGGAATATGTAGAAATGTAAGCCCCACAAACCTGTATATGCTACGTACACCCACCTACATCCCCCACACATGAAACTATTGCAATACAGACTGTAATAACAGCACAAACATCCACTCACTTAATTACATCTGCAGAAGCGTTAACATACCTTGTGAGAGACACATTTTTAAAGGCGCTATGTGAAATCGTAGCCGTTGTATAATGGAACAAACGGCGATGTTACAGGTTTTGTTTGCAATAGTCCCTTATCAGACGGTTGAGATGACAGGTACACTCACATGTAGAACCACATACTCTAGCCCTCACACACAATCCATGGGGTACATGAATCCAAAATATCTGTGTCTCTACACATAGCAGTTGCAATTACACACAACAAAACACATACAGGCTGTCTTCCCGAAGGTAGGGCAAATGGGCAATGCCCAAGTGGAAAATTCAATTATACCCCACTGTTGCCATGTAATTGGCAAATGGAGTAGCTGCACAGCTGATGTGCATGTAATAATTTACTCAGGAACACCAATTGGTGGCAGGAAACCACATGTTACAGGTATCGACGTATATAAGGATGACTTGCCAGACATTCAAACCGTATGCTCATACCATAGAACTGTTTAAACAGTGTAAGAGAGATAGTTATGAAGGTTCGGAACACTAACAAGGTATGTAGAATACTCAGTATGTTAGTGTATGTATAGCCTGTTTTGTGTTTAATTAAAAGTGTCCGCAATGCATAAAGTGGGAAAATGTATTATGTAGTGATGTCTTGCTGAACATAGTAATGCTTGTAGAAATTGTGTGTCCTGCAGTGGGCCACAAGGTAAACATCACAGACACCACAAGGGATGCTACATGAGGGCTTTAAACAGAACAATCCCATACCACCAACTGTCAGTGGCAGGGTATGTCCAACAAGTACGTGCCATAGCAGGGGATAGTATATGTTGATATACTGTCACAGTAGGCATGTGTATGGGCATATAATGACAATGACATGCCTAAGATGGTCCTGCTGTGCAAGTATACTTTGCATTATGGGATAATATGTAAAATATGTGTAATGTACAGTATTGCAGGTAGATAAGTCAGATATTCTACACAGCATGACAGTCATATCATGCATACCAAAGGTATCATCTATTGGCATGTACAATATACAATAACAGGATACATATGGCTTGTAGTCATGGGACACTGTAACAGCATGATAGCTAACTGAAATGGAAGAGCTACTCAATTAACCATGCACAAAGGACATGTAATAGCTTCACAGGTTCATAGTGGGGTACTATGCTGTCTGGCAAGTCTATGTGTAAGCCCAACTACAGTGTTTACACCAGCGGCACCTCTCTAGGGTAGTGTCCTGTCTGTGAACAGCAGAGCCATGTGTTACCGGCACCTCTGCACAGTACACCCACTGCAGTGATCCCTGGCATACATGTGTGCCTCCCATCCACCAAGTGAGGTATCACATGAACAGTGCTACTGAGTGTCCCTGCATGATTTACATAGGAATCATGTTCCAAAGCATGGTGAGTGTCTGGTTTGAGAATGTAAACCTCAAGCACATCCCACTCATCATTGCGTGTGTGCATATATCCATGAGCATGTTGCTCTCAGTGGCTTTTACTTATGTCGCTTATGTGGAGTATATCCATGAATATTGTTGTGGACATGGACCCTGTATGTTCATCAGAGGTCACCCCTGAGTATGCAGTATGCAAATGTGTACAGTCGTGGTGTCCGTAGTTCTGCCGCATACGTCAACCTTCGGAGCTCAATAATCCTCATGGTGTGTTAATGTTGTGGTATGTAAAGCCGTAGCTGTTCTGTAAGGTACACCCTAAACGGGGTGTTGTACCCTTGAATGTGTGTATACGTCAGGAGTTCAGACGTACAATGGGTGCCTATGTTCCAGCTACAAACCTAGTACAGATAAGGGTGGCCATGTAGAAAGATATCCACGCCACATTGACAATATGGTTATCAAAGGAGTGGGTGCTACATATGTGTGTACTATGATCATGTACAATGTGACATGTATGTAGGGGAATACCACCTATGTGATAGTCAGTGGGTGATTGGTGTAATGCAAAGGGGATGCTCATGCACCTTGTGTCATACAGTTTGAGGCCATGCAGTTGTCTGGAAAGCTAGTCAGGTAAGTCCCTCTGTGCTAGCCTGTACCTCAGGGAAGCATATACTGAACATGAGGGCCCCTATGACTGAGGACTGTGGTATGCCAAGTGTAACTGAAATACAATAGGTACTATGGTATGCTACCCTCATTGTGTGGGTCCTGTCCATGAGCCACTTTGCATAAAATCCTGAGACATAGGGGTCGATGTGCAGGTGGATGTGTATGTTGTCAATACCAGAATGGAGAACGGTGCTGAAAGCCAATGAGAGGACAATGTAGGCTGTGTGGACCCCCTTACTGTCATCAACTACCCTGGTAACTGTATCAAGGGAGTCCACAAGGTGTAGGAGCCATGCTCTGGCCCTAACAAGTCCAACCTGGGTGGCATCAAAGGACTGCAGCCCACCAATGTCTCTGTGAATGACTTCCATGATGATGTGCCATATAGCCTTGCAGAACAGTCCAGTCAGGCGTAAAGGGCAATAGTCCCTCTGGTTCATTATGGTGCCACCTGTGTGGAGTGTGATAACTGTTGCTGTGTGCCATTCAGGGGCCACAATGTCTGATACAAGGCTATTACTGAATCTGGTGGCCAAGTGGGGAGACATGTCGTTCAGAGGTTTGTGTAAATCACAGCCTGGGATGTTGGACGGTCACATGGAGTCAGTGTTCCAGGCCTTAAAGAGTGCAGGATAGTACTGTGTAGTTGTGACCGCAGGGACACTGTGATGTTCCTGCATGGATTGTGACCCTGTAGGGAGTGAGAGGGTGTAATATTAGTATTGAACTCATCTGCCAGGATGTTGCCAACATCACTTGGTTCTGTAATGTTCCTGAGTAACTGTCGTATGTCAGAGCAGATGTGGGTATTGCCATTGACTACTGATATACCTCCATAATGCCTTGTGGTACACCCTGGAATGTGTTGCAGTGATGTTTATGTAGCTAGGTTCGGAGTATGTGATAAGGGATCCTGTAGCCCTACTCTGGCTGACCAGTGAGCTACTCCACCCATGGGATTGTACTCCACTTTGCAACAACCTCCACCTTTTGTTGTACATTATGTCCATGGAAATGGACCCCCAGAGTGACGTCCATTATCTGGTGGGTACCATCATGGCTCTGCTTGGAATAGCATGATCCATGCAGTCGTGTAAGTGCTAATGAAGTGCACTGGGGTATGTTTCAGCGTGTGTATGTGCATTGTCCATCTGCACGGGTGTCATGACATTTACTACTGCTGTCATAAGATGTCTGTAGTAGGCATTGTAGTAATCTTGTACTGTGTATGCCATGAAGGGTGTGGTGCCGGGATGTGGATAACAAGGGTGATTAGCATATTTTCGGAAACCACCAACGAGGGGATAACCCCAGGTGTGGACCACCAGTCACATGTTGGTAGTGTCCATGTCTAGGATATTGTTGGTCTTGGAGGTGGTGTGTATGGGTTGATCCAGCTGAGTGGAGGTTATGAATCCCGGACAGCATTGGCCTAATGTGTAGGCACATGAGTGGCTATCCCAGTTAAGTGTGGGGTAGTGTCAGTCTCACATCAGTAGTACCTGTCTGAACCCTACTGTCCAGTACACCAAGAAATGAGGGCTGGTAACCGTGGGGTATGTTGTCGAATTCGTAGCATGTTACAATGTGTATAGCAGTTCTGGCCACAGTTAGTTGCACGTGGATCACCTCTGATGCATTGTGCTAAGTAACTAGCCAGGAGGTGTGTACAACATAGTGGAATATGGGAACACTTCAGCCGTGGGTGTTCCGGTCCAGGTTACATGACTGAAAGGTGTGGTCTGCATATACATGACTGAAAGGTGCGGTCGCCGTATAACCTGTCAGTGCAGGTGTGCTCTGCAGAGCCTAGAGGCAGGTCCCAGTCACTGCAGAGATATTGAAGTGGTCCATTATAAGGAGTGCCTTGCCTGCGTACGTCAGAGATGAAGATGTCAAGCATCGAGTCACATGACCCCATGTTTTGCTTGCCTGTTCCCGTTCTGGTGGTGAATGTTATTGGAAACTGTGCAAGACAGGCAGTATAGGAGCAGCAAGAGCCTTACATGTTATCTGTACTCCCAGGGCTGACAGGTGCAGGTCATCTGTGCCAAAGCATCGTGTTTTGTTGACCATGTCAGTCAAAGCGGACAGATACTGGATGCCTGTGGAATGACAGCAGAAGCATAGGCAACTGTTGAAGTGAAACAGTCAGTCGTTGTATAGAGGTATCAAGTCCGGATGAATGCATAATGCTCCCCAGGGCTTGGACTATTCCTTCAGGGCTACAAGACCGGTGAGCTATTGCATGTCCCAGCATATGTAGTCTGTGAAGTTGCATCTCAGGGAAGTCACACTAACATGGAGAATGACAGTCAAATTGTACCTGGTGAGGTGTGACATGGGTGCATAGGTTATGTTGCAGAACCAGTTACCCAACAGCTAGATGCAAGCGACTATCACCTTGTGTAGCCTGCTGAGTGGGACATCAGTGTAACCGCCTACAGAGTCACCTATGACTGGTGTGTTGTGTATGTTATAACACCGTATTGGCTGTATGTGATGGGCACACATGAGTCTGTGGGCTATAAGTTATTGTTGTTGTGTTTGGTGATGGGGGCTGCCTTTGGTGCCTACACAGAGTATGGAGAGGTTCTGCAAAAGTTGTACTCATACTATGTGTGGTCTGTGGTGGTGGAGATCTTGTGAGACTATGTGATGAGTGGGGTGTGTTGCAAATGTTACACGTCCCCACATGATTGTCAGGTTCAGTCTGGGTTGGTGAGAGCATTACCTCCAGCATGGCTACATATGTGCTTATCCCACAGGCTATAGTGTTGTATGATGGGAGGTGAGCATTGACTGTGTACATGAGACAACTGCTCTTTTGCCACATGTATGCCTTATTCATCTTATAGACAGGCAATAACACTGGTACGTGACAGTTGGACATGTCTGTATATTCAACCATGTCTCAGAAGATATGTGAGGTATGTGTGTACAACAGCTGTTGTATTGTAAGCAAGCTGAAAATATAAGGACAGACAGTGTACTTGAGAGAAATGGTTTGGAATGGGTACTATATTAATTAGTAGCTCATGAAGTGCTCACAAGTTCTGAACAAGTGCTGAGCATGAAAATGCAATAAAGATAGAGTGTTGGATAATATCAACCCACAAGTGGTGACACAAGTGGAGGCACTGCACTATTACCCTGCTGAGTATGGTCTGCAAGTCCATGAACCTTTATCAACGTAGATGTTAGCAGTACAGACGTAGATGACAGTACAGATTTTTGACTACATGTACCTTCATATATCACAGGAGTGTTCTACCAGTGGCCTGTTGACAGAATCAACACTACAAAAGGTGTCAGAGTGACATGTGCATATCACACCAGTGGCAGCTACAGTAAAACAGGATTAATGTGTTGTACTCCCCCCTCATTGTAGCCCATACCACACAGACAAATGTGAGGCATCTGTGTATGTAAGGATGTGAATGGCCATGACCTATGAGCAATAGCTGTCTCAGTGTTGTGGACAACATACAGAACGGGCTTTGTGGGTGAGGTGTGTGACATATGTGCACAATCTGACAAATGATATTAGCATTGTCACTGCTAGGTGAATATCCCTGTACCCATTAACTACCACCTAGGCTGCAGTCAACATTATGAGCACTGTGTAAGGGATGGTGCTGTGCAGTTCACCTCCCTGAGTTGGTGACATCTCCAGGGCTATTAGGTAGTCATACGAGGTACCCATGTCATGACAGGGTGCCAATCATGAGCATGGAAATCATTGGACAGGCATACTCAGCACTCGGGTGACCAATATTGGATCACATATCACCTTTAAGGGGTATTGGCCATGCGTGGATGGGCGATACCAGCCTTCACAATCCTCACCTCCACTATGCAGCATGCTGGCTACCTTGCATAAAGACATGTGCTACACTATGATGTTGGACATGCTACACGTACATATCCTGATCTGAAAGACATATATCATGGACAGCCACCATCCTACTACTAGGATCGCCACAGGCTTGACAGATCCCTGCACCATACATGTGACATACTCCTGCTATACCATGCAACCCTGTTCATCAAAGCTGCACATGTCATCTCTGTCATGCATGGTGTGATGACCGCATGGTAGATGTATTATCAACTGTCTGGATCAGTAATGTGGCACTGATGCACCTCGCGGTGGCAAAATGGCTGTCGGATACAGCTAGGAAACCTTGCCCGTACATGCTATAGTTGAAAACCATCCCTGCAAATGACGTCCGGGTAGCCATTGTCCCATGTCCATCACATGTGCAACACAGGCGATCCGTGGCAGGATGTTGAACTGCTGTACAATGCCGTGTAGATGTATATGGCAAAACACATGCATGTAAAGGTTTCCATGCATATGTGTGCATTGTCACTGCTCAAGTACATTAAGGCAGTGTATGTGTTGATATGTGACATATACACAGCATCAAGGTCAACAGCATTACTGTGGACACATCCAGGCATGTGCTGATAGCTAAGTAATGCGAATAGCGTGCTCTGCTAATGAGTCCGTTTCGAGTGTCATAACATAGTTAGGTAGGGGTTTGAATCCTGCAAATGGCAAGTGTGTGTGTTTGGCTGAGGGGGTTAGTGTGTGTGCAATTGTGTGTGAGGGAAATGTCCCTTTAGTATGAACCTATGAACCTATACCACGGGTATCACTTCTGTGTTACTGTTAGACAGAGGCACAGTATACTAACCTCGAAAAAGGGCATAGCAAAATTAATTTAAAATGGGTGGCAAAAGCCATACACACTCTGGCTAGGCTTATAAATGCCCTAGGGCAGATAGCCTAGTATGAACCTATGAACCTATGAACCTATGAACACCAGTGCAGGCAAACAGACATGCCCACATCAAGACAGCATTCACATGGAGTATGAACAATGTAATGAGGTGACACACATATATGGTGATGATATCCAACGCATAACAGGTGTTACATGTGTGTGACACAAACATGTCAGTCGTGTCAGTGTCATGATGATTTGCAAAGACAACTGTGCAGATGAACTAGATTTAATACAAATGTATGTGCAGCAGTATCTCTGTACATCTCTGTGATACTGTGACCTGTCACCATCATTATGTCTTACAGATAATGCCTCATTCACGCCTGCCAGCGTACCGCCGCCAGGAGGATGATGTCCTCATTCCATACCTCCATGAGAACTACAAGGTGTTGTTCAGCCATGTGCCACAGCATGCCCAGCAGCTTGACGACCTGTGGCAGGACCTTCGCAGGAGGGTTAATGATGTAGGTGGCCATAACCGCACCTACCAGCAGGTGCGCAGACACTGCACGGACTTGATATGACATGCAAAACAGCGTGCCACTGCAATTGCCAGGGAACAAGGTGGAACAGGTGGTGGGCCACCAACCCAGCCCCCACTCACACCCACTGAGGAGCTACTGGCCAATCTGGGGACACCCTCAGAACAGCATCCACAAACACTAGCTGCCATCGTGGAGGCGAGTGTCTCCCAACCAATGAGCCTGGAGTTGCCTGGTAAGTCAGTACTGCACATATGACTATTATATCCCATTTACTTGCATGTGTCACTGTACATTATGTAATGTAACATCATATGCAAGGTATGTTTACACACATGCTGCATACTACAGTATGCTACCCTGTGTATACACACATGTGCATACTATATGCTATTGTATAGGCGAATGTGGTAACATGCACAGTGCACCCTGTGGCTGTCATACAGTCATGAATAATGTTCAAACTACTGTGTCACCCCTATACAGGTACCTCTGGCGTGCCACACAGACATCAGTCTATTGCAGGTGAGACTGTCATCAGTATCAGGCATGTTAAAGCATGGATCTATTCACCATTTGGCCAGTTAACACTTGTACACTTGATGTTTGGTCCAGTCACGATATACAGGTTGCATCTCCCATCTTTCACACTGGCTACCCATGTGCAATATATACAAATGAAATGATACACCACCATGAAACTACAGTATCTGTCATTGCTACATGTGTGGACAGCTGTGCATACAACAGTGGAGGTGTTGTACAATGTAGGCATAAGTACTATACATTGGAACAACACATGTGTGGTACGCAAACAGTACCACACAGTGAGCTGGGATATGGGCAGCCCACAAGAGTCACCATTGTGTTATATGCCCCTGCAATGGGTGCACACATTGTGATGTGTGATCTGACATGTCCCAGACATGTAGTGTTCTGGCTGCAATATTGTCACACTATCCCATAACACATACCCCACATACCAAACATACAACCCATTGTCTGCATAGCCCTGTGGATGGTGACATATCTGACATCTATGGGTGTATGTCATATGGGACAACACAGACATGTGAGATAGATGGCCATCACAAACATTTGGCCAACACATGTTCACACATGGCCATGGGGGATGGACAGAGACATGTAACCACACAGTTAATGTGATGTGTATACACCCTGTTGCACATTGTCCCACATAGTCCAATTATAGCCTTAGTTGACTGATTATACAGTTGATGTGGTACACTGGACATCATAAAAGTCTGTGCACAGCTAGTGGAGGTGTCACTTAAGTCTACCATATAAGATGTGTTGAACATCACAACTGTGTCATAGCATGACTGTAGTCACCTGTACAGCTTCCACAGACATTGACACCACATCAGGCCACAGATACTGTACATTTCCCCTGCTGCTGTAGAACATCACCGTTAGCTGTGCACCTTGTGTGTGTGGTACATCAATGTTATGCGGGACATGGTGAATTGACAAGTCAGCCATGTGTAGACATGGTTGCCAGGCAGCTAGACTCTGTAGTAGTTGTGCAGGGGTGTCATTTGTAGGTCTTCCAGTGACCTGTCACATGACACAGCATGGTTTGGTGTGTATACACCTCAGCATCGTGGGTCACAATCCACAGTTATGTCATTGGTATGCATGCAGTTATGGCTATGCAATGTGTGCATATTATGCACTGTATAGCAATATAGACGCCTCATGATGACATGCAATGGCACAGTGTCTGTACTTCACAGTGTATATCAATGTGGATGGCTCACACTAACCTTCCATGCTCATGCACATTTGCTAAACATGCATTCTATCTGTAGGGCATACAGATAGCACTGCAATGTGATGCCCATTACAATGCTGTACATGTGTCAGGACACCATTGCATCAGACATGTATGCATGTTAATGCACACGCCAGCAGATTACATGTCAAGGTCACTTCAGCCATGTGTACTGTTAACCTGTTCTGATCCACATGGTGTATCACGGGGATGCATGCTTACTACTGTGATTGTGTGAACTGCATGGCTACTGATATGACACCTGCTTGCTGTTGTGTGCAACCCAGGGTGGTATGCTAACTAACACTATTAATGTCTGAGCTGCATGCCGTCTGCTGTATCACATGCATGCTGCATGCCATCTGTCAAATCACATGCATGGTGTGTCTGTGTGTGTCTGTGTGTGTGTCTGTGTGTGTGTGTGTCTGTGTGTGTCTGTGTGTGTGTCTGTGTGTGTGTGTGTGTGTGTGTGTGTGTGTGTGTGTGTGTGTGTGTGTGTGTGTGTGTGTGTGTCTGTGTGTGTGTCTATTGTAATTTAGAGTCTTTCTTTGCATTCACAGGTGATGTAGGTGCGTTACCCTCTTGCGGTCCATCTGATGTTAGTGTCCCTACAGATACTAGCAGTGATGAACATATGCATGAGGTACAGGCAGGGTTGTCAGGGGCTGAATCTGTGCCAATGGTTGCCATCCCAGCTATCTCCCCCTCTTCCCCACAGACAGTTCTGCTGCCAACACATACTGCATAACCAGTGGCCATAGAGGAAGGACAGTCAGCATCTGTTAGCGTGGAACAGGAACGTGTGGTGGCTACAGAAGGTGTGTCTCCACACCATGGTGTCAGTGCAATGACTGCAGATGTGCCACACAGGCATGTGGCCAGTGCTGCTCATAGGAGGACCTCTGGCAGACATGCACCTGTAGGACAGAGCACAGCAGCTGGTGTCACCAGACGCATGTTGCAGACTGTAATGGTGGCACAGGCACATGCTGAATGGCAGAACAGAGAAGGGCAGAGGCTGCATAGAGCTGCTATCTGTACTCTAAATGACAACATCCAGGCATTGGCAAATGCTCAACAGCAAATTGCTGACGTTCTGGACAGGCGATTGGGTGACATGGTCGGAATCCTTGACTGTGGCATGGCAATCCGCCAGCGTGAGCTGTCTGTGCTGAAACATCTGGTAGGAGTGAGGCATAGGCCACGTGGACGTAGGCCAACTTCACCACCTAGTGCAGGTCAACGTGAGTGTGCCACCTCACATACCCGCTCCCATAGTGCCGGTAGCAGTAGCAGTGCAGCTGGTGCTGCGCTGTCCACACCAGGACACAGCAGGCCACATGGACGTGGCCCTGGACGTTCCCATCGAGGACATGGTTCCAGTGGACATGTGTCTTTGAACAGTAGCCAATCTGTACCACCGCCTGGTAGTGCCCATGCAACCCCTGGCAGGCACAGGTCACATGGCCGTGGCCGGACACAGTGAGCTGTACATCCTGGTCTGTACAATCTGGAGCTGTCAATAATACCCTTGTGTAGGCCTCACAAAAGGCAGAACTGTGTGCACACATACACGCACATGGCAAAAACATCTGTAGGGCACCGCAACACCCACATGCATAATGACCACACATGTCCAATCAGATCACTGGCCCTTACCCACACAAATGATGTCATCCATTGGTGCAGCCTATGCCCCTGGCAAACGTTATCACCCTGTGCATATGATGAAGCCTGTGCCGCATCCCTGTCATCCACACCATCGGTGCAGGGACATGCTCAAATGGTCTGATGCACAGGGTGAACAGAATAGTGAGAGAAGTGTATATTACATTAGTTGTGTACTGTTGACATGCACCAGACATACCATGTAGTACAGGTTTATCATGCATTGTTATATGTTCACAGTATGTGTCTTGGTAACAACAGTAACAGCATGTTGTTAATGATGCCCTGGTTCCATCCTTATGGTCTACTTGCATGTGCCAACAAGTAGCAGTGTTTGCAGTTTCCCATGTGTAAATGTGGAGTACTCACAGGCATGTATGGCAATATCGGCATGCTATATGTAGCCTCAACCTGACTGTTGGAAAGGCTAACATACCACAAATGTACACACATCTACTGATCGAGAAGCATGTGGGTTGTTTAATAGGTTACAGTGGCTAGAGATGTGACATACATACCAGGTCACATCACAGGTATGTTGACATGGTGTGGGGGGTGTACACAGCGGTCCACCGATGATAACGTTAGAGGCCACCTGATAGCATGAGGCCTCACTGTGTAGCAGTAATACCCTGTCACATTACAGGAACATGCCCACACTCACGGGGTCAACAATACTATAATGCACACTCCATAGTGTTGAGGTGAGGACCCCTGCCTATGTGGTAATCACCCTCACAGTACTGTGCACCCACATAACGCGACACAGAGAATGAACATGTACAGGTAGCCAGTAAGGCTGAGACCGATGGCATCAACATGGTAGTAGACTGTATGACCATGAGGGGTTAGGGATCCTGTCTGTTCTGTATGGTAGCATACACCCTCACTCCATGCACCAGACAGCCATACATACACACACACACACACACACACACACACACACACACACACACACACACACACACACACACACACACATTGTGGAGTCCACAAATGTCATTCACATATGGATAGCTGACATGTGTGTGATACACACACCAGCCCTGTCTACGTCATGCTTTCCACACTGCAGTATGTACAGATCTCTACAACAGTGTACAGGGGTGTGTAACAATTGGGATGTATTCCCCACCATATGTGGCATATATGGTCACACAAGCAAACACACATGGCAGTAATGTGAATGATACACCTGCTATATGATGATACGTCTGACAGACATGCAGCAGTATTGGCTGCATTATGTGTACCAATGCTACCTCCGGCAATTGTGCTGCTATATGCACATGGGAGGATGTAAGTATTACAGGTGTCAAGTGATGTACAGTCAGTAACACCCGACTGCTGTGTAGGTTTTAAGTCTTCAATGTCAAGTAACAGTAACATAGCGTACTGTTTGCACATGTAATGGTAGGATGGCATGTGACACACCTGTGAGCTGTCCCCGGCAAACATCCATTTCCAAAGGTGGATCACCACTTTATGTACACACATCCATCCATACCTGATGTACATCCTACCGTACTGTCAGTATTTCACCATATACAGGTGTCAATGATGGGGCTGCATAGCAACTGCATGTTGTAGTTTGGCACAGATGAATTACATACATCAGCTACTGCACATGCATGGTAGCTGCATGCACACCACTACATGTACATGTGTGTTGGTCCTACATGCCTGTCATGTAGCCATATTTGTATGCATTGCAATTGGTGGACATGTGTGATGACATACATAACACATGGACTGTTGTATGATATGATGGGTGTCATGGGTAACTAGTACAGAGGGAATGTGTCCTCAGTCAACATTGCTACCTCATGTACTGTTAGTGTTCAACAGCCATGGACCTACCTTCCATTTGCATGCGTGTGATTGCTGCAGCCACTTGTCTGCATGGAGGACAGCAAAAGCTATGCTATGTACATATGTGTTTTGTATGTGTGTGTGTGTGTGTGTGTGTGTGTGTGTGTGTGTGTGTGTGTGTGTGTGTGTGTGTGTGTGTGTGTGTGTGTGTGTGTGTGTGTGTGTGGTCCATGCACATATACACTGCGATTACATGTATGTCATATCCAAACATGTGTGTTCTTTGGTGTACAGCGACAGTCATCTGTCACAGCTGTGTAAGACCCAGGGCCCCTGTTATGTGTAGAGCCAACCTGGTCATGTACAGTGGTATCATTGCGTTGCCTAACACATGATGGAACCCTGTCAGTACATGTGTAGTCTGCACAGTTGCTGTAGACCTATGTACAGTCCACTGGTCATGAGTCACATGGCGTTGTGGTAATGTATGGCTGTGTGTTGCTGGTCCAACAACATGGTGATGTCTGAGGGCTACATAGTAGACTGCTGTGTTTAACTCTGTGATCTGCACCTGAGACATCTGTGATGGCTCTTGAGTGTGTACTGATCAGTACATGTGAGTGGCCTTCATGTACGTGGGGACAGTAACACTATACCGTGCCCTTCCATGTTTAAAATCTGTGTGCATGCAAGATGGCCCTTTGCTACTGCTGTGTGTGTGAGCATGCCCAGTATGCCATTGTGTAGATGGACACACAGTACATTCCAAACCGTGCCCTTCCATGTTTAGAATCCGTGTGCATGCAAGATGGCCCTTTGCAACGGCTAAGTGTGTGAACATGCCCAGTACGCCGTTGTGTAGATGGACACACAGTACATTCCAAACAGTGCCCTTCCATGTTGAGAATCCGTGTGCATGCAAGACGGCCCTTAGCAACTGCTGTGTGAGCATGCCCAGTACGCCATTGTGTAGATGGACACACAGTACATTCCAAACTGTGCCCTTTCATGTTTAGAATCCGTGTGCATGCAAGATGGCCCTTTGCAACTGCTAAGTGTGTGAGCATGCCCAGTATGCCATCGTGTAGATGGACACACAGTACATTCCAAACTGTGCCCTTCTGTGTTTAGAATCTGTGTTCATGCAAGACAGCCCTTTGCAACTGCTAAGTGTGTGAGCATGCCCAGTACGCCGTTGTGTAAATGGACACACAGTATATTCCAAATGGACGTGTGATACTAAGTGTGTGAGCATGCCCAGTGACACCTTGTGTTTGTGATGTGCCTCTGTGTATGGGCATGGCCATTGACATCCTGTATAGCGATGGTGGTCATCCAGGCAACAGATGCCCATTTTCCACATCAGGATGGATGCCTACATTGAACACACTGGTTGACTGTCTTGAAGGGTGTACTGTCTGTGGCACGTCTCGTATCTATGTAGTGTTGTAATAGTGCCCCGTAGATGGGCAGTTGTCTGCTCACACCACTGCCGTGTGTTTGTCTATGTCTACCTTGGGACAGTAATATGCTTTTAGACTGCTCACTCTCTATACATTCCCTATCAGCGTCTTTGCCTTTGCGGATGATATCATCCACCTAGAAGTATGTCTCTGGGAGTACTGTGCTCCACTAATCTCGAAAGCACGTTCTGTAACTGCAGAATGCTGTAGTGCGATAAGGTAGTTAGGTGTATGTTCAACTCCCAGCCCTACTAAGTATGTGCCTGTGTGTGTGTGTATGTGTATTAGACGGCTCACTCCACATATCTTCCCTATCGGCATCTTTTCCTTTGCGGATGATGTCATCCACCTAGAAGTATGCCTCTGGGAGTGCTATGTTCCAGTAATCTCGGTAGCGCGTTCTGTAACTGCATAATGCTGTAGTGTGATAAGGTAGTTAGGTGTATGTTCAACTCTCAGCCCTGTCAAGTGTGTGAGTGTGTTTCCAGCTGCCTGGGGACAGAGTAATGCCTTTAGATGGCTCACTCCATATACATTCCCTATCGGCATCTTTGCCTTTGCTGATGATGTCATCCACCTAGAAGTATGCTTCTTGGAGTGCTGTGTTTCAGTAATCTCGGTAGCGCATTCTGTAACTGCGTAATGCTGTAGTGTGATAAGGTTGTTAGGTGTATATTCAACTAACAACCCTGCCAAGTGTGTATGTGTTTCCAGCTGTTAGGGGACAGAGTAATGCTTTTAGATGGCTCACTCCACATACATTCCCTATTGGCGTCTTTGCCTTTGCGGATGATGTCATCCACCTAGAAGTATGCCTCTGGGAGTGCTGTGCTTCAGAAATCTCAGTAGTGTCTTCTGTAACTGCATAATGCTGTAGTGTGGTAAGGCAGTTAGGTGTATGTTCAACTCCTAACCCTGCCAAGTGTGTGTGTGTGTGTGTGTGTGTGTGTGTGTTGCCAGCTGCCAGGGGGCAGAGTAATGCTTTTATTTTAGATGGCTCACTCCACATACATTCCCTATCGGTGTCTTTTCCTTTGAGGATGATGCCATCCAGCTAGAAGTATGCCTCTGGGAGTGCTGTGTTCACTCCACATACATTCCCTATCAGCGTCTTTTCCTTTTAGGATGATGTCATCCACCTAGAAGTATGCCTCTGGGAGTCCTGTGTTCTAATAATCTTGGTAGCATGTTCTGTAACTGTGTAATGCTGTAGTGTGATAAGATAGATAGGTGTATGTTCAACTCCCAGCCCTGTCAAGTGTGTGTTTTTCCAGCTGCCTGGGGACAGGGTAATGCTTTTAGATGGCTCACTCCACATACATTCCCTATCGGCATCTTTGCCTTTGCGGATGATGTCATCCACCTAGAAGTATGCCTCTGGGAGTGCTGTGTTCCAGTAATCTCAATAGCGTGTTCTGTAACTGCATAATGCTGTAGTGTGATAAGGTAGTTAGGTGTATGTTCAACTCCCAGCCCTGCCAAGTGTGTGTGTGTGTGTGTGTGTGTGTGTGTGTGTGTGTGTGTGTGTGTGTGTGTGTTCCCAGCTGTTAGGAGACAGAGTAATGCTTTTAGATGGCTTACTCCACATACATTCCCTATCGGCGTCTTTTCCTTTGCGGATGATGTCATCCACCTAGCAGTATGCATCTGGGAGTGCTGTGTTCCAGTAATTTCGATAGCACGTTTTCTAATGCTGTAGTGTGATAAGGTAGTTAGGTGTATGTTCAACTCCCAGCCCTGCCAAGTGTGTGTGTGTGTGTGTGTGTGTGTGTGTGTGTGTGTGTGTGTGTGTGTGTGTGTGTTCCCAGCTGTTAGGGGACAGAGTAATGCTTTTAGATGGCTCACTCCACATACATTCCCTATCGGCATCTTTGCCTTTGCGGATGATGTCATCCACCTAGAAGTATGCCTCTGGGAGTGCTGTGTACCAGTAATCTCGATAGCGCATTCTGTTACTGCATAATGCTGTAGTGTGGTAGACTAAACAGGCAGGTGCTCAATTCCAAGGCATGGTAGGTGCATGTGTTTGGCAGTTATACCATTTGTCTTGGTATCTGTGGGTGGCTAGCTGCAGGATGTGTTCACTTTGTTTTGTTGCTGACCTATATTATGTCCACAGCCCGCATATTCTGCCAAGACACTAGGTTATCAACACATACATTCGCCAATAGGTCTTGTGAGTAACTGTCAGCAGACCTACTGTTACCCTTGATACGGTCTGACCCGTGTGACGCAACATAACACACATGCCTTGATAGTAACAACACTACATGATGCAGGTGACACATGTAGTTTCCTGTTCATTCCTGTCTAATGCATTGCTGTCATGTGGTCCACTGTTGTGATCTAAATGCCATATCTACATATGTGTGTACATGTATATGTGTGTATGTATGTATATATATATATATATATATATATATATATATATATATATATATATATATATATGTCCATGTATATATGTATACAAATAATATATATGATATATGTAGATGTAGAGGTGGACATAGATGTGAACATATGTCTGGGGACATCAGCACTATTGAATGTTTGTGCTGGATGATCTGTATGCGATAACCTGGGATCTATGTATATCTGCCATGGTGTGGTGGTAATGCACATCGTCTGTAGTGTGCAGGGCCATGGGTTGTAGTCGTGTAGACACCGGTTATTTTGTTGCTGGGAAGACCATGGGACATCAAATATGATGATGGTAAGGCACCTGTTGCCAATTGTGTATGGATCTGAGCAACACTGAGCTGTGGTTAATAATGTGGAGGTTCGGTATGGGTCATATAACTATTCATTAGAAGACTATACTATGCAGATGAGGTTGACTATGGTGTATCACATTTATCACAAGGGTATGCTGCTGGTCCCTGGAGTGTATGTGTGTAGTCAGCCGGGTGCAGGTCTCAAATATAGTTGACAGCATGGGAGGGGGGTCAGGTATACTGTACGTACATTGCAGAACTGTGCCTCGAGAGTGCTCCTGCCTTAGCACACCTAAGCTAGGGGTGTGTCTATACCTGCCTGGTGACATTGGGAGGGATGACAGCAGTGGTGGGGTAGTCAGGGTGTACAGGCTGCACAAACAGGTGTTGATCAGCACAATCAGCAGATGACATGGCCAGCCCGCACATGAACAGTACATTAATGCGAGCAAGCAGCATACACACAGGTTTCGTCCACACTCTACACCACCGGTGTATACCTGCAGGGACATTTCATGACACAGTCCAACCAAATGACACGGGCTGCTGCAGGCAACATACACCAACATGTGCAGGAGGCTGGGGCAGTGAGGATGTGTATGCTGCCAAACAACCCTTACTGGGGTGACATAAGACTTTATATACCGAGGGTGACTTACCAGGGGCTACATGGGCTGTGGATGTTGGAGCACTATGGGGTGGACAGAGACCTCCTACAGCAGCTTGTTGACCTGTGCCTGCCGCACCTGACACATCAAACAGGCCGAGGGAAACGCATCACAGTGGATACCATGGGATGTGTTGGCCTAGGTGTACTAGCCACAGGTACCTCACACAGCACAACTGGGGATATCATGGGTATCACACAGGCATCTGCATCCAGAGTATTGCCCCAGTTCACAGATGCCATGTCAACACATGCTAGTGAGCACGTACATATCCTCAACACACATGATTAGTGGACCAGCAATATGCATCTTTTCAACCACATGGATGACTAGCCTAGGGTACTGGGTGCTATAGCCTGCACATGTAGCACCACCCAGGGATTGGGGTAGGGCCTACAGTCACTGCAGGGGCATACCCTCCAAAAGCTAGGCCATATGCAATGGCCAGGTCATGAGATTGAATGTGTGTGCTGTGTGCCATGGAAGCTATGATGTGTCCAATATATGGCTTCTGACACAGCTGTAGCACACCAATGCCTATATGGACATCCCCTACAGTCTCCTAGTGGGGGATGCTGGGTAAACACTGGTGTAGTGGCTGATGACACCCATCAGCAATGCACACACACCTGAACACTCACAACATGTTGAGGTGGATGCACAGGCAAGACATATACTTGTGCATGTGTTTGGGATGCTCGGTTCACAGTTCTGGTATCCAGACACATCCGTTGGAGCTCTGCAGTATTCACAAGCTACATGCATACAAGTTGTTATGGTATTTGCTATGCTATACAATGTTATCCTGCAGTAACAGTTGCAGCAGGAACAGCATGGGGCAGGGCCACACAGCCCAACACCACTGCCAAGGCCTGTACAGGCACAGTTTGACTTGGTAAAGGAACTACCTGAGTAGGGCACAGTCTGCCAAAGCCCGTGCACAGTATGACCTGCCCTTGGCAAAGAGGCAACACAAGGCATATGCACTGACACAGTACGTACCCACGGATTTCCCCTCTCTGACCCACACACAGTACAATGGATGCCAAACATGACAGTACCTGTGCTCAGCCATGTATAGGAGGTGCACTGTGTGCATCCGACATAGGCAGCACTCCAGCACCATCCTCAAGCCCGGAACACACCTAGGGTATGTCTATTGACCTAACAAGTGGCAGTTGTATTAGAATGTGTAGTTACCCATTGCTATGGTATGTATGTGAGCATACAAGTGACTGTGGCGGCCAAATGTTAGGGCAGCAGACAGTACACATCCATAGTGGCACCATGACCTCTGTAGCACATATGGGGGTCACAATGGTAGCCTGTAGTGCACAGGGTGTCCTACCCAATGCAGATTATGGGCTGACCATCATGTGTGTCCATACAGCCTACACACGTTCCATGTAGCTGGACAGATGTGGACCAATATAGATAAATGATATACGATGGCCTATGGATATGCCCAATGAATGACCCCAACCTCCTAAGGCACACACAGACAACAGCAGGCCAGGCAGTTTGATCTAGGTTGTGTAAGCTAGGCCGTCCAACACCACTGTGCTGGTAATTAAAGCTGGGAACTGACGTACCCTGGTATCCCTCCAACCAGCAATTTAGGTAGGTCCACACACTGACATGGAGTACCCAGCATACCAGTACAGTAGCGGCAGATGTATACAACTGTTGGCTGTGCCCCCCGTCACACCTACACATTTGAGAGTCATGTGCACCACCCACGGTGTTGTGTAGGACTGTGGTTGTGGTTGCATGTTCCCCCACACTATGCAGACATGTAGAAACTGTCAATGCCACATGACCATTAGCTACCCTGGAGACGCAGCATGACACCTATCTGTGTAGAACGGAGGGGTCAGTAACACAGTACTAACTATCTGGACATGTGACACATGCAATAAAGTTGACCATACTTTGCATGCTCAGACACATGATGGTATGACGGTATTGTCGGTCGACAACATGCTTAACAGTCATACTGGGCACGCTCACATACTGAAACACAGGATGGCCAGGCATGCATACACCAGTGGTCCGGACATATCTGCCAGTACATTGCTATACTGTTGGATGTCTGCGCTGTATGGTGTGTGTGTGCTCTATTGTCTTTACATATGCCATGGTCTATTGTTAATTCACGTGAGCTATGTGCGCAGGGTACTTCTGCCATCACGTGTATAGGGCGGTTCTTTGTTTGCGGACAGGCCGACGCCTTTGGATACAGACGGGGTAAGGCATAGTCCAGCAGGTGGGAGCTGTTGTGCGTGGGTTTGTACAGTGTTAAGCACTGCTGACCTCTGATCACAGCACCTTATACATGTTTAGACTCCACATTTCTTTAACAGTGCACTACTGGCATACTGGTAGACAAACACGCTTACAGCCACTCGCTCTCTGACATTTCTGCTTACATTTGTCACTCACACTGGGTGTGTGCGATCCCTTGTGATACGTATTACATTGGACTACATGACTACAGTATCGGGTATGTGTAACCATTTTGAGACGGCAGGCGTTCGACTGTACGGACCTGGCAGCCTGTCCAGTGATGTAATATTATATGCGTGTTCCTCATATGATCTGCTCCAATCTGCCTGATACATGGGAACTGATACTCTGCAATGCTGACATGTGACTTGAGTTTGTTAACGCAGCTGTCTGCCGAGTCATGCTACCGCATACCTACTGCACGTTGACCACCTTTCAGATTGCACGACGGGAGACTGTAGGAGTGACACCTTTCCCACTTTGCATGGGACAGTCCCTCATCACACATCTCATGTGACAATACCAGAACTCTCCACCAATCGGGGACACATTTCTGCAGAATCAGGGACAGGTCAAGAAAAATCAGGGACACTTTTACAAAAGTAGTGCTATTAACTTGACACATTGACAGAATCAGAGCATATGACTTAATATACATATTCTGAAGTAACAGTTGTTTATAACTCTTACTTATTGTCATTAGTCAGTAAGTGTAATTCACCACCTTTCCTTCAACAGCCACTAATTTTAGGAGGGATTAAGAAGGACAGAGTTAGACTTTCAGTCAAACTCAGGGACGTACCTGACATTCAGGGACAGTTGAGTGGTATGTATAATATTCTAGCCATTGCAACTGTTCTGATTAGGGGACCTTCTCATGTTGTAGGTGTCTGTACTGGTTGCTTGTTACAGGTCTTGTATACCTGACACGTCGATATGTCATATGTAGTAGCATAAGCAACTATACTGCTGCTAGACTATGCTTTGATTTGTTCCGATATGTATATTTCTGTACTATACATGGCTGTAGGTATGTTCTGCCCTGGTACATATGACAGTTCTACAGAGCAGGTTCCACTTTGGCCATTCAGACTGGTAGTGGCCCTATAGACCCTATATGTAGAGCTATCACATGTGTCAAGGCAACACATACCCACAGCCAGTAGTAAACGGACGACTTCCACGGTTTGCATATGTTAAGGTTATTCATGTAGCATTATAATTGATAATACTGTTTCCTATTACATGTAGCTGTTACTGATACAACAAATTGATGTCTGACAACACTACACACACTATATAGCCTCCATTCCCGAACTCATAGGCCATGTGCCATAACTGTCATTTTGCAGGATACAACTGCCCAGACGGGTGTGTCCCTCACAGGTGTACGGGTGTTGAACCTCTTCTATTATGCTATCATCTACCCGAGGTGGTCAGCAAATTATGCACTTTCCGTCAGTAGCAGAACTCACATACCAATGGGTGTGAATGAACACTGTATCAGGAACAATGCATAACACCCTATGGGACACATTTATATGATTGGTTCTATTAAACAGGCACATTCACAGTCACAGAGCATATGTATTCATTCACGTTTGTAGAGGTACATGCTGCTTATGACTCATACATGTTGTCATCTGTCATTACCTGTATTCCGCCACCTGTTCACCTAATATCACTAGTTCTGGCAGTGTTTAGTTGGACTTTGTTACATTCTAATACATAAATATGGACGTCCATGCTAATCGGGTACACGTCACTGTTTAGGTCTCTATGTATACCCCCGATGGTTTATCCGGTAGATGTGCTCTTCAGGTTTGGGAGGTGTAGGCGTATGTTATGCCCACATAGGAATATTAATGACTTCCACTGGGCAGGCCTACTACATCTCTGCCAACCAGCACCTGCAAACTTAAGCCCATTAATGCATACCCATGGTCCACCTACCTGGCACCCCTCTACAGCAGTCATGACAAATACTTACTGCGAGCGCAGCTGGGGTATGAGCACACCCCTACACATTGCCCACTCTCCCCATCTCGGGACACATGTTGTACAATTTGTCAACCCATGTATTATCACACTTGCACAACCTACTGTTCCATGTACACCTACATCCTGCTCGTAATACTATCAGCAGATTCACCCGTACCCTGAATTTTTGGGGTCCCGCAAAGGACACCATTATCCATGTTTAAAGTGTAGACCTGGCAGAACTCTCCCACTTGTCCTTTCCTACAGGTGTTTTGGACAGCAGCAGTGTATTGATCTGTATTGTCTGTCTGTATGTCTGTCTGGCCTAGCTGGGTGATGTGGGGGGTACAACATTTATTTATTGGGCCTCCCAGTCACATATGCCCGGGCTGTAAATATGTTACCCCTAATTGCTGTGAAGTAACCTATTTATGTACATGTGTATATCTATAATGACATATATATTTTGTTTTGTGTGTATGTGTATATATCACTACTTGTTGTTTGTGTATATATATATATATATATATATATATATATATATATATATATATATCCGTAGTGTATTCTTGTGTGTGTGTGTGTGTGTGTGTGTGTGTGTGTGTGTGTGTATATATATATATATATATATATATATCCGTATGAATATATATGTGTATGTAAATTAATATAGATATATGTATATTTACGTTTTTATCTATATATACATCTGTGTGTCCATTATCCTATACATTTCCCAGACATGGACACTTACACATGTGTATTGGTCTCTGCTTCAACTGCATACTATTGCCTTAGTCATTCTGACACCAACACTTCACCCCGGTGAACTTGTGCTCAGTATATTGCACTTTATGCAGCGGACAGATGTCGCACGTTTTTCATGTCTGGGGTGCCGCTGCTAACTGGGATGTGATACAGTGTCATTCGACCTATTACTCATATTCGCAGCCTAGTATTCCTGCTACTGTGTTTGTTTCTGTGCACATTCATATTATTACTGTTGATAGGATGTGTGTTTGTGTTACTGTGACTGTACGTCAACATATTGTTGTCTTCATGAAGTTGTGTCTTTCTGCTTTTCCCGGTTTGGGATTGTCACAGCAGAACTCTGTTCTGCTCATGGGTGGCGTATAGGTTTTACATGCCGGGCTGCCAGACCTGACGCACAACGTCCAACAACGATACGCCCATTCACGCATGTCTCCATGCAAATGACGCTCTATCTGGGAATCGCACCTACGTACTAGCTGACCTCCACGGGCTGCTCCATTGCACCCGGCGCAACATACCCTAGCACTCCTGTGTCCATAATCGCGTATCCATAGTTTCTCCTGCATACCTGTGTTGAGTTTCCACGCATAACAGCCATTATACACCTGATATCGCAGCCATAACACACCTTTACACATTGCCCTCTCATGAGCGTTGGGGCCCTACACACATTTTATACCACCTTGTGTATTCACAGGCTCACCATCCATTCATATTTGCACATATGTGCCTTTCCAGGTGTTATGGATTATGAACGATTTGCGGGTTAAAAGTGCAGGTGGTCACAACATGTACTACATTCCATCTGTTTACAGTGTTGACGTAGCACTTCAACAATGTTATGGCCACTGGTGTAGCCCTGCCTCTGGTGTGAAGAGCGGTGCTCTACTCACACTTGTGCAGCTTTATGTGACATACGCTGCAAGCACTTCATAATTCCTTACTTGCTCTGGATTCCCTTCACAGCTGTTATGTTTGCTTTCGCCTTTCGGCATTCCTTACATATCTACATATATATAGATATATATATATATATATATATATATATATATATATATATATATATATATATGTGTATGTGTGTGTGTGTGTATATATATATATATATATATATATATATATATATATATATATATATATATATATATATATATATATATATATATATATTTATATATATATATGTGTATATATAGATAAATATTTAGATATATAATATATAATTGCATATTTCTGTTATGTCTGTGGATATTTATCTATACACACATCTATCTATATATATAAAAGTTGCAGCTGTACAAGACAACATACATTTGCTAAGCTAATAGCTGCGTACACCCGCGCAGGCCCACTTGCATCTACTTATTCTGAGTTACATATGTTTACAGGCACTTCTTTGGGATTACATGTGCCTTATTCCTTATAACAGTACCACTTTGATGGAATCCAGTTAATGGACCCATATGACCCACCTGATCATGAAGGGATTCACATCTAGATCAAGGGAGGTCATCGTCCCCCTGTACTCATCACTCATTAGACCTATGATTGAGTACAATGCCCCATTCAGAATGTATCTGACCCGACACCTGCAGCAGCTGGAAAGGCCCCAAAAGTTCCTCACCAAAAGGATAAAGGGTCTCAAAAATATGTCTTATGCTGCCCGACTGAAAGAACTCCAGCTCTATTCAGTCTCATACCGCTTGCTCAGAGGTGACCTGTGCCTGACATATAAGGCCATGTCAAACCCTGATTTGATGAATATGCTTCACCTCAAAAATCTAGATCCCTCAGAACCACAAGGGTGGAGACTTAAACCTTGACACGGTTATTAATAGAATGTGCTGGAGGGACAGATTCATCACCCAGAGACTCCCTATGCTGTGGAACAAAATCCCGGTACATGTGAGGCAGAGCACCTCGCTGGCCTTGTTCAAGAGGAATCTTGACCAATGGATGGGGGATTGCAGATATACCCCAGGGATTACTTCAGTGTCACTGCTTGACAGAGGCACAGCAAAATAATAGGCATAGTTTTATTCAAACTAAAGGGGTGGCGAAAGCCAAATAACTATGGGCTAGGCTTATAAATGCCCTTGGGCAGATAGCCTAGTATGAACCTATGAACCTATGAACCTATATGAACGCGGTCACCTTTACATGTATAAATGTTGGCTTTACAGCACAGAGGCATTCATTACACAATTAATATGTGCTATAGTCGTACTTGAACCGGGAATGCCTTTACGTTGGGTGGATGCTGCAACCACTACACTACTGGTGTTCTGGCTCATTTATGTGTATACCCATGGTTCATAGCTACTCTGACATACGCCTCACCACTTCCCTTACACAGCAGACATCCATTCTCCTGCTGGGAAAATGGCAGTACTACAATTAGGACATTCCCTGTTTCCTACTGCTCTGGACCCGTGCTGCAATTCTACTCACTCTAAGGATATTCATATCTCCTACACTTATAGTCCTCACACATACTCGTGTTTGATTGTCAGGGTGTTCATGTGCTGGTCCAGGTTTAGGCTCGGCCGACTGGTGACTAGAACTGCCCTGGTGCTGTTCAAAGATCAGACGTATCACATGGACAGAGTTAGTCCAGAGTTTAAAATTCTACCTGTGTTTACAGATGTAGGTGTTTGGGCACCTCTGACCACATTATTGGGTCGGAGCTACATAATTTAGGGCGGGGAGTGGTTCCACTACATAATGCAGGTTGGGGGTAGTTTCCAAGTGTTTCCCTTCCCATTTGACTATTTCATTCATTCATTTATAGATACAATGAATATTATTCTGGACATCTGTTATAAATTCACTGCAGGTATGCAATAGTCCTGTCAACAGATGTGACGGTTGGTGTACTTCTGTGTATGGACCTCTCTGATACTCGGGGACTCGTTTCTACAGTGACAGGGACAAGGCTATGACAACTCAGGGACAATCACGGACACTTCTACCATATTAGAACTATTAACTTGGAACGTGTTGACAGATTCTTAATACTACTAATTTTCTGCAGTTAAATGCATCTATTACTCTTCATTGTTGTAAGTAGTCATTTTCATTCAACACCTTTCCCCTAAAGGTCACTGGCTTTGTGAGTGGTTAAGGGTCTGGCCAGTTATTGTGTGAATGCTCTGACCATTGGTATCATTGACATTGTCATATGTACAGGTTGGGATGTATTCTGGGGACTAGGGTTGCCACCTTTTCAAATGGCCAAGATGGGACATTTTCGGAACACACATCAGATTTTACAAGCCAGCACATGCCCACGGTCAATACAATGGATAGAACTTTACTTACTTGCCTACATAAAAGCCTATTGTTGTAGCGGTTTAGTTGCTTATTCTGTTTCTTGTAACATTTAGGTATTGTAGATACTGCAATAATTATTTTCTGCAAATATTACATAACATATGGGACATAATTATGTCCTACAATCCCAGGACATTTGCAATTTGTAATGTATTTTGTCCGGACACAACTGTCCAAAGAGGGACTGTCCCTCGCAAAGTGGGACTGATGGTAACTCTACTGCAGACACCAGATTGTTTGGGCCAACACATAGCCACGGTCAGTGCAGGTTTAAAACATTCATTTGTTTCCTAGCTGTGAGCCTTATACCTTTGGCACTTTTGTTGTTTGCCTGTTTCTTGTACAAATTACATTTATTCTATCCTGACGTGACCGCTTTAGGCAACTGTTAAATGCAGTATGGTACATAGTTATTTCATACGATCACAGAACATTTGGCATTGTATCATTGTTGGTCAGGTCACACCTACACACACATTAGTTGCCCTCACACAGTGGATCAGGGGGTATCCTGTTTACGTCAGTGCCTTCATCACCCTTATACCATGTGCCACTATGTGAATGTGTGCAATATATTCTCTCGCTTATTCATGTCAGGACACATGCATCACAGGCAGGTGTTTGATCCTGGGTAGTAGGTTATGCATGACCATATAGGGCTGGACAGTCTCGTGCACCACTACTGCACATTCAAACTTCTGTCCAGATATCTACAGGACTGGACTTTGTGTCTGCCATTCTAATGTTTACACAGGTTACTTATCCCATGAGGGATATCCCAAAAAATTGAACAAGACCAAAACAAGACAAATACCGACCATTCTTCTGGCATTATGAAAATGTGCTGGGGGTTTTACATGCAAGGGATACATAGTTTGCAATCCTGAAACTGCCTAGGGTGACACTACCTACTACATATGTGTAGTGGTCACTATGTGTAGATGTGGCTGCACCAAACCAGTAGGCCAAGTATGGCTGGATTTGGTGGACGTTGAGGTATGGGAGCGGGTTGTGTGCTGTGGAGGGGATGCTGGGTAGTCCATTATGCATCCAGGTGTGTTGCATTTGATATGGCCAGTTCCATCAGGACCAATCTGTGGGTATGTGCCGGTGACATGTTTATACATTTATATCGCACATTTTAATATTCATATGTTTGTGAGATTGTGTTCTACAGTATGGCCTGTCTGGTTGTATTGCAGATGTTTATACATGTTTTTGTGTTTCTTTCTGCTTCACCCGCTGCTCCCTCATACACTTCCGGTTCACCTATTCTGCATACGACACAGTATCACCTTGGAGGATTGTACCATTACCCATTCCCCCCACACACATATTCCTGACACTCCATACATCACTACTTTCTTTGTTGGCCCATGACACGGCCAGAGTAACACATTGCATACCCTACATATGTCAGGTATCTGTATGGTTGTGTGGACTACCCTGCCATGTTTGCTTTCCACATGCTATACCTCACACACATAGGTGCACGCCCATACTTAACTTTCATTACATGGTTGGTATACCCGGGTAATACCCATTCAACTGTGACACATCCTGACAAGTTCGGCTTGTACCGCTGATGTGTGGATTTTGGCAGACTGTTCTAATCACTGGTAGGATGCCACCTTTTCCTATGTCCAGGATGGGATATATTCTGGACACATATCCGAATGTACTGGACAACATGTACCCACAGTCAACGGTACAGATAATACTGTTCCTTTCAGCCTACATGTTGCCTTATTGTTGTAGCAGTTTATATGCTCCTTCTGTTTCGTTTACATGCTTATTCTATTTCCTGTCACATTTGGTATGTGAAATACAGACATACCTTGTGGGATATGATTCGGTCATACAGTCGCTAGATATGTACATTTATGGTGTATTTTGTTATGGACACATCTGCCCAGCTGTGTACCCTCCCTCACACTATGGGTCAGCTGGTGACCCTAACCATTGGTCTGGACGTACCTATTGGCGGCGCGCTAACATATGATGCATTTCACTTCCACTTGGTATAACTATCTACACTGCGTTGGACTATGGGCACACGGTTTTCCATGTCATTTGCTCGCGGGAGAGGGACCCGTTATTCCCTACCATGCATTTGTGTTTGCTTCTACATTTTGTGTTCGCAGGAACTATTTTGCATTCTTTGCATACGTTTCAGTATCCAGGGTCACTGACAGATGTGATTACTATCTTGCAAGTTGTTATATGCAAGCATTTTAGGTTGCATGTCGACAGCTGGCATTTCCACGCCTCCATGCGGCACTTCGACACGCCCTATGCACTCGCGCTCCTTTCCTATGCATGTGGCTGTGGCGGTGGCACACCTTCATTAATATGCATTTGGCGCTACTGCACCATCTTCACACCACACTGTTGGCGCAAGCCTACCGCCAGCCTTGCGCCGAGCTTCATGAATCCTGGGGACAGAACTTTGCTCTTATTATCATAGTATGTATTATCTCTGGGTGGCACAGTGGCATGTTGAGTAATGATGCCTTATAACACGAGTTTCTCCAGCTGGGATGCCTTCTGTACAGAGTTTGCATGCCTTCCTATGTTCATGGGGATTTTCTACGAGTGTTTCAGTTTATTCAACACTACAAAGACATGCAAAAGGTGGACTGGTCTCTCATGACTGGCCATAGGCATGAGTGTGTGTATGTGTGTATGTGTGTGTGTGTGTGTGTGTGTGTGTGTGTGTGTGTGTGTGTGTGTGTGTGTGTGTGTGTGTGTGCGTGTGTGTGTGTGTGTGTGTGTGTGTGTGTGTGTGTGTGTGTGTGTGTGTGTGTGTGTGTGTGTGTGTGTGGTTTGGATGACCAACTGCAACAGGATAGCCACCCAGCTATGTGCTCTAGTTAATGGCCAGTGATGATGTAACATCTCAACCCCTTATGCAAAAATGGGAAGAAGGGGTTATGGGTGGTTTAATCATAATATCTATTATTTTACTTTCCAAATGGATTTTAAACATTTTGGAAAAGGCATTAGTGAAGAAACTAAGCTGATACTCTTGAAACTGTATAGCACCTGAGATTACAGCACAAATATAATATGGCATATAATTGCCAAATACATTACCTTGCTAATAAGTGATATCTCTTTAGAAAATTCTAAATAGCTTTTATAATAATCAGTGCTTATTTAATAATTAAAGACAAAAACAAGAGGAGACCAAGCATAAATTATTTTAGGCTGCAGTCAGGCTGCATTTATAGAAATGTCTTATACTATCAGAGACATTTAATGTAAGGATGAAAAATGTCAAAAGCGAGACTGACAAATCAGTCTAGAGAGGAAAAGTGAATCTGCAACAAGAATGCCATCTGTCAAGATTGCCATTTGACTGCACTTTTGCTTATTTTCTCCTTTAGATAAATGTTAGTTTGAAAGTCGTTAATTTAAAATGACTCTGTATCATCTAAATGTGACTAGATGACCACTGACAAAATCACTGTACTATTTTCCAAACAGTTTAGAAATTGTTTTTAAGGATACAGAGGTCAACATACACTCTGTAAACAAACAACGAGGGAGATATTCTGAAAATAAAACGTTTATTTTTTATCATTTTTCTTTCTCCAGAGGCACATTTTCAGGAGGTAGCCAATAGCAGGTAATAGTAGGACTTTTGTTCTAGAATGACACAGCTGAGTGTGACTCCCTTTGCTTCTGCATAATACGCCTGGTAATTAAGCCACGGCTTCAAGGTTGGATGAGCACAGGACAATCCAGTCTAATGATGTATCGATCGACTGGAGCCTAGGTAAAACAAGTTGACATGCATTTAGAGGTAGTGATTCAAATAAACCACACTGCCTCCACAGACACAAGGGAGGAATGACACTGCTTTTTGATCTTGTAAATGCAATTAAGTATTTTATTAATAGTGCATGACAATCCTTCAAAGAAGAAGCTAATTGCAAAGTTACTGCTGTGACATCAGATTTTTAAATCAAAAGTTATTATTTTCCTTAGAATAGTCTATGGATCTAAGCAAATAAACAAGAATACATACTAGAACTGCAGTTCATTGTAAGTAGGTTTGCATTAAGTGTATTTAGATGTTTTCTTTAAGGTTTAAATACTTTAATCATATGGTACAAAAACATCAAGTCCAATATCTTTATAAAGAATAAAAGGTGCATTTTAATGTTAACCTATAATTTTAGTATTGTCTTAGAATTAGAGCAGCATTGTATATTAATCTATTTATGAAGTGTTCAGTTTTGTAGTTGTTTTGTTAAATGTTATTCTTATATTATCACTTAAAACCAAAATCAAAATAAGAAATGATAACTATATAAAGTCAATACACTATAATTTTGTACCTTATTAAGTCACAGTTCTTCATAACTATATATCTCATATTTCATGTGAATGTTTAATAAATAAAACATAAGACAGAAATAATTGGTGCAAAATAAAGATATTATTTCCGGGTCTATATTATATAAGCCAATGCACTGAATTGCGAATGCAATATAATCAACCAACAATCCCTGAAAACCCAAAATGTCGAATGCATGGCTCAGCAATTTTTTCCCAGAGAAAAAAAAATCACTGATCGATTAAAAAAAAAAAAAAAATCAAAACACAAAATAAAGTGGGGGGCTTCACCCACCACACTCCCCTATGTGGGGGGCTGTGCCCCCATACACCCCCTATTTAAATATACCAACTCTGAAATCGCACCACAGTGGAGGAAATGGCAAAGGCCTGAAAACAGCCCAGTGATTTTTTCCCCAAGGAAAAAAATCACTGTTCCGTGCTTTTGGTATTTTGCCATTTCATGTAATGACGTTCGACTAAACAGCATTCACAATTCATTGCATTTGCTAAAATAACAGAGACCCCGTTCCTAGTAATCTAAAATCATGACCCGCCAGAAGGGTAAAAACTAATCTAACAATGCAAAACATATAAACTCTTAAAACATCCCATTGCTTTGCCTATTGGTTTAGAATGATTTCCTTACAATATTTTATGTTTTAGAGGTACGGCTGAAACCTTAATTTTATTTTTACATATAGAAAACAAAAGCTGTGGTAGCCTTGTAAATAATTTTGCTTTAAATATACTTACATGCAGCACTATGTTAGCTTGTATTACACACCCTTGAGTGATGATGACATGTTCTTTAAATGCACTCATTACATTTTCTGAACCTAGCCATATCATTTGGCCTAGCTGTGTACTGAATGGATGCAGTAATGGCACAAAGTTTAAGAGACTTGAAACATCATTAAAAAAACTCATGCTACTAAGTTTTCAATAAAATGTAATAGAATTACAGCTAGAAGTCTTATGTGTATTATAGCATATTTTCAAATCCACCTATCCATCCACAAATCATTTCCCCATTTTTATACATGGGATCAGAGTGCCACTTCAACAGTGACAATCAGCTAGAGCCAATGTTCACAATGCTGGGTGGCTAGCCCAGACGTGGATATATATATATCTTTGTAGATTGCTGTTTTCAAATTATCCATCATCTTCACTTTTTATGTTAAAATATTTTGTCCACGAACTAATGCTTGTCTAAATCATGTGTTTTGTAAATACTGAGGAAAAAGTAATTGTGAATCAGGTTTTAAAAATCGTTGAAATAAGAGTCATAGATTGTATTGCAATGCAAATTTTATAACATCTCAATGAAGAACATCTGTTTTTATTAGTCATATTACAAAGAACCGATGAAAAGCATTCGGCTAATCTGATGCATACTGCAAACATAATGATTTTAACATCAAGTCAATAATGAAGGAGAAAGTTTGCATTATACAGCTGCCAAATGTTATTACACTTTAATTAAGATTAACATGGTAAATTATGGTATAAATAACTTAATTTAGTTCACAAAATATGCCTGAAGTCTGCTCCTATACTTTCTTCAGTCTAAATTTAATGTTTATTTTACACTTATACAGTAATGGTCATTCATGCCTTAAACATGCTCACAAAGACTATGAAACGATCATCAGAATATGCAATGCATATCTGAGATTGACAGAAATATGCAGGGGTGCTGGTGATTCAAAGATATGGCATGTGCATATTGGATTAATGTATGGCATATGTAGACTGGAAGGTAATTTGTGTAAAGGAGCCAGTGAACAAAGGTGTAATGGTTGAGAAACAGAGTGAACAGAATTCTGTTGTATTAATATGCAGATATGGATTGGGTCAGAATGTAAGAAAATATCAGCTACAGATCAAAATTGTCTGGTATCATAGAAGGACTATCTAATCTGAGCAAATTACATGTAAAGCAGGAACATGTACAAACTACTGAGCACCATGGAAGATATGCCATGGCAATTGTACCTAACATGACATGGTCTGACAGACCAGCATGCCATGGATCAAAACCAAGTTATAAGGGTTCTACTCTATGTTGAATACAACATGTGGTGACCATATATGACACCCAATGTCATACACAAATGTATGTATCTTAACAAGTTTGTCTACATGAGCTTTCCTGAAATAGTCAGGGGACACTTTGGGGATCTCCAACTCCTCCACTTGAGAACCATTAATAAGTTCCAGGATGAGATAAGTCAGCTATGTCAGTTATACTTTCTCAGGGGAAAAGCAGCACATACAATATGGAACCACTACCATAATGCTGTTTCCTCTCTGCAGTCTTAGTAATCACTTAAAAACTATAAGAAAGATCAAGCCAAGCTAGAGTCTTTAGTGTGTAATGCCATAAACCTTTTTGTAGTGGACACTCATGGGCTATATCAATGTTTCAGCTACATGGAGACAAAATGATGATGCCACTGCAGGCCATGTGGTGCTATAGGGCTGACAAATGCCGATAGCTTTTAACTTTTCACTTTTTAATTAATTATGGGTATATCTAGGCCAATAAAACCAAACACCCCTGACTGTACACTTGAATGTTTTGGCCTTTCTTTTGACCTCATCTGAATAGCAAAAGTGGAATGTGTGGCTATACTTTAGCAACACAGACCTTAAAATCCAGCGTTATGTCCATAAACATAAGGGTACCTGCTAAACATCCCAAATAATGTACAAACCAAACTGTAAAAAAAGACACATTAGACAAAACATTCAATAAAAAAGTGCAAGATAGACCCAGCCAAGTCAGGAGATCTGCAGAGTGGATTATATCATAACCAATAATTTTGTACAGTATGCTGGCAGTATGCTTAAAACCAACATATGGAATATGATTGACCTCAAATGCTGTTTACAGAAAGGTGATTACCTAGAATAGCAATCTGTTAGTAAATGTATGAAAGGGAAGTACCAAAAGAGGGTGAGTTTTCCATGAGATGCATCAGGAAGTACATAAAATCATGCTGATGCTGCTACTACTTAATGCCCTCATGCTTAATGTGAATCATGTGAGCAACAAAAGGGTGACACATATTGCTACAAACTGTACATGGATGTTACTCCTTGTTAGATATACTAATTTACCTCCACAAGTCTCCGTACGTCTGGTGATATGTTGCAGAGGTGACCTGGAAAGTAACTTGATATCTGTGCTGGATGGGAAGTATATCCTTGTCTAGTATACAACTGACAGTCACACATGTATATTTCCTTGCTGTTGGGAGCCAGAGTGTTTAGTAATGAATCACAATACACCAGGGTATCAAACAATGAGATTAATATTTTTAGTATAAGATGAATTTATTTCTTAAAGATCTGCTAGATCAAACAATGATAGATTATAATTTATACAAATTTCTACTGGTTGAACACCCAATAGTCCCAGTGATTTTTGGAATAATGAAAATACATAAAAATGTACATGATCCTCCAATGCTCCCTATAGTTTCAGCAACAGGATCAAAAACTCATGCTATAGCCATATACATTGATGGTATTTTGAAGCATTTTTTGAGTACATTTCCAACACACTAAAACATTCACGTGATGTTTTGGGACAGATTAAGCAGGAATATGTTCATGCTGAATGGGTATTAGTTGCTATTAATGTTGTTGAATTATTTTCTTGCATACCCCACCACACTGGTATTGAGTGATTTAGAGAGGCTTGTGTCCGATGCAATACTCTAATAAATGCTGAAATTGATAATCTGGTGGAATGTATGGAAATGGTTTTGCAGCACAACTTTTTTTACTTTGAGGGTGAATACTTTAAATAGAGAGCAGGTGTAACAATGGGAGTAGCTTGCGCCCCCTTATATGCTAACATAGTACTATAGTATTGGTAACAACACTGAGTATTCCCCCTGAATTCATGAAATATGTGGTGACTTATGTGTGTGTTTTTGGGTGTCATTTGTAATTTAGAAAGGTGATGTATTTCAATTAAATGAATTTATAGGGTCGGATTCATGAAGGCTTGCACGGAGTCTAAGAGTAGAGTAAGACTCCAGCAAGCCAACATGTCCGCCGAGCGATCCAGGAACAGCTGGCAGGGGTGTGCAACTGAGCTCTCCAAACTAGTCCTACACGGACAGGGCTGGCATATGCAAATTACCTCAATTGCAGGCGAAAGCCATGCAAATGAGGTAAATTTGCGATCCAGGAAACCCGAACCCGTCCGAGTAGGAGTAGTGTTATTTGCAGAAATGCACTCAGTTGATAACTGAGTACGGTTCTGCAAATAGCAAAACGGAGCCATGTCAGCTGGAACAAAAGCATGCATTCACAGGAGGAAGCATGCCAATGGCCAAAAATATGGCCATTGGCAACGGGAAGTGATGCAAATTAAAAATAAAATAACTTTTTTTTTTAATCCCGATTTCCAGGGTTTAACTGTAGCGCAGTGCCGTGCAAACGCGCTGTGCCCTAAAAAGCAGAAAATTAATAATTAAGATCCACAAATGTGGATTCCATAGCCAAAATGAATTTATAATGCAAGGGAATGACAGGCTGAAGACAACATGGCCACCGAGTAGAGGTTGCTAAGGGGGGAAAGCTCAGTCTAAGAGATGTAACTAAGCATTAGTAGGCAATCCTATGCAAATGAGAGTTATGATAGTGAATCGCAAGTTTACATAGCAAATGAGCACAGTCAGTGGAGTGTAGGAGTAGGATAAGGGGAGTAACAGAGTAGAAGATAGGTGACATCACGAGGGGGGTATGTATGAAAGGAGTGCAGCTCATTGGAGCAGAGTGACATGTGTCAGCTTACATTTACATAATAGTGAAAGAGGTGTGTCAATAGGTAGGCCAGGTAAAGTCAAGAAATCGAAGGTGTATGCTGTGGATAACACCAAAGTTTCTTGTTGAGCGTGCATGCGTGCTTGTGCACGCCAGTAAACCTGAGTAAGACAGTGTGCGCGTGTGTAAGCATGTGTGGCACGTGTAGGCTTGAGTAAGCATATGTAAGGCTGTGTAAACAGTTGTAAGCATGTTTTCACTGGTGTGCACGTGTTTTAACAAGAATAAGCAAGTTTTAGTCCATGTAAGCATGTGTGCACGCATGTGAGCTGGTGTGCACGCATTTGCGCTTGTTTGCATGGCGCTGCCCCTTGCAGAAACAGAAAAAGAAAAGGAAGCACAACAAATAGTAGGAAGTTAACCAGGGAGTACTAGCAGAGTTAGCAGGTGAAAACAATCAGAATTAGGCAATTACACAGGCAGTACACTAGTCCATCCCAGCCCAGTCCAGCACTTAAAACCCAGCAAAAACCATTCCAGTATGTTTTTCTCAGACACACTGCAACACTGCAGTAAGCTAATAGAAGTGAAAACTGAAAAAGCTTTACTGAGACAAAGAAATGTTAGGGGCTGCCATTGCTGTCATAAGGCGACATATGCAACATGCTGAGGGTGGTGACAATGCAAATGCTGCTGAGCAACCCAAAGTGAGGAGATGGAGAAGAGTGTACAGGCCTAGGGTAACCTACCAGGGACTACATGAGCTGAAGATAGTGGAGCGCTATAGAGTGGGCAGAGACCTCATGCAGCAAATTGTAGAGCTGTGCAGGCCACATCTCAAACACAGAACCAAAAGAGGGGAACCCATCCCAGTGGAAACCAAGATATGTGTTGGCCTAATAATATTAGCAACAGGTACCTTCCAGAGACCAACTGGCGATATGATGGGGATTTCACAGGCATCAGCATATAGGGTACTACACCAGTTCCTGAATGCCATGGCAGCACATGTCGGTGATCATGTATATTTCCCCAATTCCCATGAGATATTGGCCAGCAATATGTGTCTCTTCCAGCAAATAGTGGAATACCCTGAGGTAGTGGGTGCAATAGACTGCACGCACATTCACATCAAAGCACTAGCTGGTGAGCGGGGTAGGGTCTACTATAACCGCAAAGGTTACCCTTCCATCAACTGCCAGGTCGTGTGTGATACCCAGGGTATAATAATGAATGTGTGTGCTGGCTGCCCTGGAAGCTACCATGACTCCCATATCTGGCATCTGACACAGCTGTACCAGACATTTGCCAATGGGGACATCCCTCATGGTCACCTAGTGGGTGATGCTGAATATGCACTCGAGCCATGGATGATGACACCCATCAGAAATGCACACACACCTGAACAGGAACGCCATAATGAGGCACACGCACAAACATGAAATGTAATTGAGCGTGTGTTTGGGCTGCTCAAGTCATGGTTCCGGTGCCTGGACACATCTGGTGGAGCCTTGCAGTACTCACCAACTACATGTACCCAAATAGTCATGGTATGTGCTATGCTACACAATATGATCCTGCGAAAACAGCTGCAGCAGGAGCAGCATAGGGCCGGGCACAACAGCCCCCCACCATTGCCAAGGCCATTATAGGCAGAGCGTGACTCAGAGGAGGAACAACCTGAGACTGCCCCAGTAGGCAGAAGGAGGCGTGCCCAGTATGCTTTGGCCTTGGCAAAGAGGCAACGCATAGCATATACACTGGCTCAGTAGGAACCCTAGAAATGATACCTCTTTCTGACTCTCACATATAGTAAAAGCGATGCCTAACGACACTACCTGTTAACAAACATGTATAGGGAGTGAAAAATGTGCATCGGACATAGGCAACCCTGCAGCACCACCTGAGGTATGATTGCTATCTGTTAAGCAATATAAAGCACTGCTAAACAGCTCTCACCACTATTTAGTATATGTAAACAAAATTGCACACACTAAGTAGCATAACTACAGGCAATGTTCAGCAATATTGTGCACTGTCCAGCAATGTTGGGCAACATTGAGCAATGTTGTGCAAGTCTGGTCAAATGTGGGTATAGTTTATCAAAAGCAGGATAACAAGTTCATATTTGCTTCACTTTTCTTGAATCAGTCTGTTCTGGCATGTATGAAAATATGAAGCAATGACAGTCCTCGAACCCAGGATACAGTGCACTATAGTCAGAGTACAGAACCACTATACCATGTCAATAGCCAGCTTGTATGAAAAAATGTTGATACGTCAATGCTAAGTATCTCATGGAAACCTTGCAGGCATAGCATAATCCCTGTTGAGTTAAGACACAAAGGTGAGGCCTACAGTAATAATAGAACCTGATATTCAACACACATATAGTATAAATGTTAATATTGGTAATGTTCACACACATCAACAAACGTAGTGGACCTCAGACAGCAACATACTGCAAGGTCACACTGTGCATGCTCACACACTTGAAACTATGAGGCAAATATCAGGCAACAAAACACTGAAAGTCTGAACTGGGCATGCTCACACACTTAAGGCAAGTTTGAGTACAGCAGTGGGCCACACATATCCCTCAGTTGCATGTGTCAACCCAGGAACCTCACACTATTCACCAATCCACCATGTACACACAGTGATATGACAACAGACACAATATAATATAGTGAAATCCTGTCACAATCAAATATGTTATGCAGAAACCTAGGTTGTTCATAGGAAGTGGTAAAGCAAAGAAGAAACAAAACCTGCAATCAGTACCATCACTGAACAATGTGCATCCCGAACATTAGCATAGGTTCAGAGGTTGACACTAGGCTATCTGCCCTAGGGTATGTAGAAGCCTAGTCACAGTGTGTTTGTATTTTGCAACCACACTAGATCAGTAGACTGTGCCTGTTAATAGTAGGTCACACAAGATATCTCACATATGTTCATTTCATTCTGTCTCTGTCTAGCAAGGACCCAAAACATATTCCAGGGCTAAACATACGATCACCCATCCACCTGTGAAGATGTCACCTGTAGGTGGTCAGCATGGGTCTGTGCATATGTGGGACTGTGATCACATTCCTGAGTGAGTGGAGCCTCTGTGATGGTAATATGCCCCATCCAGCATGCCGTATTAACATCATTGCTCACGTACCTGTCCCTGGAGCATGTAGCTGTAAGGGACTTTGATATCCTCATGTGGAGCCTGTCCATCAATGCTGTGATGGACATGGCTTCAAACAAAAGGCACAGACTGCATCCAAGTAGACAATAAGCAACTGAGGAGAGCTGGGGTCACCATAGCCAAACTGTGCATACCATCTGTGTGAGTCCCTAGATCCACTTGGTTATGTAAATCTGTGTACATTCCAGTTGCTGCAGGTGTTGAGTAAGGTACATCTGAAATGGGGCATTGTATCCAAGCATGTCCCTGATGACTATAGGGTCACAATGACCCCACCTGATCTGGATGTAAAACCGTATGGGATAAGGTTGGCTAAATAGAAGGTGTGTCCAACAACATTGGCAACATGAATGTCAAAGGTGAGAGTACTAAGTATTCATGTCCCTAAATCACAAGTCACACACACTGTATGCGATGTATCATCACCTATGTGGTAATGTGTGTGAACGATGTTACTACCAAAGGTGATGACTATGCATCTAAAGGAAGGTAGCTGTAGGCCATGGCTCTGGCACCAGTCATCCATCTCTGTGAGACCCTTTCTGAGGATGCTTGTGCCAGCTGTGGAGTCGATTATGGCACACAGTTTGCAGTCATCTGCAAACATGGTCATCCATATTCCTCCTGTGTTAGCCAGTATGTATCAGAAATATATACAGAACAAGACAGGTCCCAGGACTGAGCCCTGTGGGATGCCACGTGTAACTGGTGTATAGTCAGACATGGCACCTGCAATACTGACCATGTATGTGCTATCCATGATCCAGTTAGCAATCCATCTTGTGACATATGTGTAGATATTGAATCCAGTGATCTAATGTGTAAAGGCCAAGTGGGTTATTGTGTAGAAGTGGTGTGCGAGCTCCAGGTAGGCTGTGTGGACAACCCTGTGTACGTCTATGGACCTATTAACTGTTTAAAGACATCAAACATCTGCAAGATGCAAGATATGCCCACAACAAAACCAAATTGTGTAGGATCCAGTGTCTGTAGGTTCACAATGTGTATGTGTATGTGTTCCATGATGATACACTCCATAGCATAGCAGACCAGGATAGTTAGGCATATATTGGGATAATGTCCAGGGTCCCTTGTGGCACCAGCACTGTGGAGCGGGTACACCGTAGCTGTAAGCCATTCCATGGGTACACATCCTGTAGTAACTGTGATATTGAACAGTGACATAATGTGAGTGTGAAGTTTGTCATGAATCTCGTGTATGCCACAGTCTGGGACACCATCTGGTCCCACTGATGCTGTGTTGTCTGCTATGGAGAGGGCAGCACACACATGTTCATCTGTGATGTCAGGGAGGCTACACCATGTTGTGATGGACATGTGCACTGCAGGGAGGATGGTGGGGAAACATTCCCACTGAACCTATTGTCCAGGACGTTCGCAATGTCAGTGGGTTCACTGTATCATTTGTAATTATGCAGTAACTCACAGCATATCTGTGAGTTCCCACCCAGGTCCCTGAGGTAACTAAATAAGGCCTTGTGATTGTCCATAGTGTCTGTTGCAAGTGTCCATTAGAAGTGGGCCTTAGATGAATCAACAAGTGATAGTAGCTATACCATAGTACTGATCAGAGATGCCTTCCTGATTGTGATTGTGCTCTATAATGTAGTAGCCTCCTCCTGTCCCTTTATAGCTCAGTAATGGCTATGGTCCAGTAGACAGGTCCCCTGCCTTTGGAGGAGTGAGTCTTGTAGTTATCTGGGATAGCATGATCCATGCATTCCAGTAGTTGTCCATAGAATGGGCTTGTAAAGTATGAAGTGGTCTGAGCCGTAATTAACACTGTCCCAGGGTCATTGAGGGATACCACCTCAGTTTGTACAAGTGTGACGTTTGTTCATGAGAAGTATGTCACTGAGATCACATAGGATGTCTGTGTGTATGGGATATGTATGTCTAGTGAGATGAATGTATGTTCCGACCTTAATAATTACAGGTATACCTCTGTTGTAGAACATAGATTCCCCATGTGGGTGATGATTAGGTCCCACATGTTTTAACCCCCTGTGAGTGTGGTAACCAGGTCTGCCATAGCATTTGAGTGTAACAATCCTAGCAACTGTTGTGCGAGGGTGTCAGTGCTTGAGTAGTATACCCAGTCAATGTTTGTGTATTTGAAGTCACACAATATAATGGTGTTTGGTGAGACCTTCACATTCCCCAGTGTTCCCAGGAATAACGACTGTTATGCCCAAGTTTGGGAGTGTGGTCTGTAACAGTCTACAAACTGAAATGCAGTTCTGCCCACTCTTAGCTGCACATGTACATTCCCCAGTGCTTTGTGCACTGCTACCAACCTGGAGGTGTGTGTATGAATGATGTATATGGATACCCCCCCTATTGTTGTTGTCCAATCCGAGTCTTCCGCCTGAAAACCATGGTATGACATAAAACCTGTTAGTGCTGCTGTGCTTTTGTGAGCCTGAACCAGGTGTTTGTTACTGCACATATATCAACAGATTCCATACTGATGTGAGTCCTGAGTGCATGCATTCTGAGGGTTAGACATCAGTTGTTGAGCACCATCACTCTCCGTTTCCTGTACCCTGTAAAGTCTATGGCTGTGGTTATGTCTTCTGACCCTCGCTTCAAACAGCCACTATGTGTGTGTCAAGAGCCTAAGGCAGTCTGTGAAAGCCTAGGGGTGACAGGTGCATGGCACCCATAGCGAATGTACGTGGCATGTTGAGTATGTAATCCCAGACTGACAGACACTGGATCCCCTGTGAATGACAACAACATGTTAGGCAACTGTTAAAAGTGATCATTTCATCTGTATACTGTGACATAGTACTTGGTGAGGGTAAGATGCTACACAAGGTCAGGGTCATACTGTCCTGGGCTACATGATTAGAGAGCTCCTCTATGTCTCTTGTCATATAGTCCAGGGAGGAACATCTGAGGGTTTACACACCTGAATGGTCATTGATGGAGCCATATTTGTACTTGCAGTGGACTGACAACAGTGCAAGTGTCATGTGGCATATCCTGGCACCCGACACAGCACAAGGTGACCTTCACCTTGTTCAGCCTGGTGAGTGGGATGTCAGTGTGACTGACAATTACAGTCACCTAATACAAGTGTATGAGGTGTGTTGTGTAGGCCTAAGGGCAGTGACTGTGTGGCACAATGACTTAGCGAACTATGTGATATGTGTGTATGGTTGTGTGTTAGCAGTTGTTTGTGTGTCTGCTTTTGATGTCTCTGCTGCTTAGGCAGAGTATATTTAGATGCTCCAAGTATGTCACTGTGTGTCAATGTATATGGTTTGCTGTTGTCATAGGTCCATGTGCGACTGTATTTGTGGTGTGTGTGGTTACCTTCACCACCCGATAGACTGTGCCAGTCATGGCTTGGGAGAGCTCAGCCTCCTGTCTGTCTGTAGAATTGCACCTCTCACATATATCTGAGTTTGTTGGTAGGAGGACAGTGTTCCCTTTGTACATAAGGCAGTTGTAACAATGCATCAAAATTCCAATATGCACCAGCTGGACTGGAGAATACACACGAAACTGACCTTTGGACATGCCAGGATATAATGATGACATACACTGTCGACTGATCACAAAGGATCAGTAGTGTGTCAAATGTGTAAAAGAGTGCAACAGGGTTTTAGTGTTCAGGTTTGTTGTTGCTGTGGAAAGATAATCTGCAAAGGAGTACAGACAGAAACATTACACCTCCTTCAGCTATGTCAGAAATATCGTTGTGCAGTCATATATGTCCTGAGTCAGGGTCAACTGTACCTGACTGACAATGTCAACATCCTGTCAGACAGGCCCATACATACATACCCACCTCCCAGTGACAAAAGGCCCTAACATCATACCAGGAGATATCACATGTAGAATGTGTAAACTGGTCCTCCCAAGGCCAAATGAATCCCATCACGTGGATAACATTGTTTCCCCATATGTGTCATGAGTGAATGACAGGACAAACAGACACTGCACCCGAACAGTCTGTTGAGCCTCACACTCTCTACAGGATCTTACACCATTGAATGTGTTACAGCAACATGTGTCACACCCCACAAGTGTTGGTGCACAACACACCATGGGAACTATATTCCTATAAGCCTATGAAATGCAAGTCCATGGAGTCCATCATGATTGCAGTCAGGAACAGAGATATTGTAAACCGACAAACACACAACCCAAATGTCTGTAGTATGTTAATGAGCACATCATGTTCCCCAAACCTGCTAGATATCTTGCAAGGCAGCCACCCAGGACATACATCACTGACAGGAGCAACACAGGTCCCGCATAGACTTTGAATAGCCCTTTACCAACATCACAGACACATGTTGTATCCACAAAACCTACAATCCGTGCATGAATATGTATTGTCATATGAAGGAATGGCAATTTGTCCACAGATAGATCACACAAGGTATGAATTGTGTATTCCTGTTCAAGATGTTCACACCTGCTGACCCACAAGGTTCATTCCTGGGATTGCATAACACTAAGTGCACACACATTACCATGTCCAGTCTGATGATGTCAGCAACCTACAAATATAGCATGTGATTAGAAACCACGCAGTAAAGCATATAGCGCATTGTGTTAATGCATATCTCACTAGTATCATAACATAGGTAGGTGGTTAAATCCTGCAATTGCTGAGTATGTGTCTGTGTGTGAGATTAGTTTTGAGAGGAGTGGCCTTTTTGGAGACTCTGGAAACACATTAGGAGTGGTGAATACATCTTTGCCAAGTGTGATGATGTCAGCATCTTACAAATATAGCTTTGGAAATGAATGCTACAAATAAAGCAAATAGCACATTGTGGTAATGCGTATCTCACTAGTGTCATACCGTAGTTAAGTAGGAGTTTGAATCCTGCAAGTGCTGAGTGTGTGTGATTTCCTTTGAGAAAAGTGGCCTTTTTGAAGACTGTGGAAACACATTAGGAGTGGTGAATACCTCTTTGCCAAGTGTGATGATGTCAGCATCCTACAAATAGAGCTTTGGAAACAAATGCTCCCAGTAAAGCAAATAGCGTGGCGTGTTAATGCGTATCTCACTAGTGTCATAACATAGTTAGGTAGGGGTTTGAATCCTGTGAATGTGTGTGTGATTGCCTTTGAGAGGAGTGGCCTTTTTGGAGACTGTGGAAACACATTAGGAGTGGTGAATACCTCTTTGCCAAGTATGATGAAGTCAGCATCCTACAAATAGAGCTTTGGAAATTAATGCTTCCAGTAAAGGAAATAGCACATCGTGTTAATGCATATCTCACTAATGTCATAAAATAGTCAAGTAGGGTTTTGAGTCCTGCAAACGCCAAGTGTGGGGGTGTATGTGTGTGATTTCCTTTGAGAGGAGTAGCCTTTTTGGAGACTGGGAAAACACATTTTAAAAGAGGCACATCCCTCTTTGGAAAGTCTGATGATGTCAGCATCCTACAAATATTCAAGAAGAAGAGAAATCACCCAGTAATGCATATAGCGTGCTGTGTTAATGCATATCTCTCTAGTATCACAACATAGTTAAGTAGGGGTTTGAGTCATGCAAACGTGTGTGTGTGCCACAGGTGGTCAATGCAGTGTGGGTTTTGTTTTTACTACGATATGACATATGTTTCAAACAGTATGTGCATTGCACACATCGGGTATTTGCGTGTCAAATAAATTTGTGTACATGTGACCTCAATCAGTACATAGGTGTGAAGCCTGCATACTATATAAATACATTTGTAACCTTCGACAGATTGTGCCGCTGCTTCTCAGATCATAGGTCACATATGTATGTATGCATCAAGACCGGCCAATGTAGTGACCCGTGGCCAAGGACATCCCTGCCACACACACCCATGACACATACTATAGAGTACTGTGAGTGAGGGTAATTGCTGGTGTATATGTCAGACATGTTCATACACAACAATGACTGGTAATAATGGACAGTCATTATAGGTGTGCACCAGCCCTGTGGATATGCATGCAGGTCCCTAATGTGTTATGTGCAACACAGAGGGACCCCACAATACCTATGGATATGTGGATACGAAGGTACAGGTGACATAACACATGTCTGTCTGTACACATTGGTACCCAACATACATGTTCAGGGCTACCACCTATGTGGTACTGTTGGGATAGTATGTATAGTAAATGTGGATGACTATGCCATAGACGGCATACTGCTATACAGCATGTATTGGACAACAGGTATCTGTCTGCATGATACCCTTGTGTAGGATATGCATCCCATCCAGGGAATGCAGTGTAGGCCAATGCATGCATTTCCAGATGTGGATGGACATATCCCTAGTATGTTTGCATGTACCTAAGAGGGCTATATGCCACACAGGTGTGGTCCCAGGAATGTGTGGAGGTCAATACCACTGGTTACTGTTATAGTATAGTACTGGAAGGATCCAACTGTTACTGAGTTCCCTACAACTGTGAGTCATTAGTCATGCTGTTGAGGTGGTGTATACTGCCAGACTGCAGATCATTGACAGATATCAACGATATCACCCACAGCATAGTGCCAACCCATGTCATACACACATGTGTACCCATGTTAGTACATATCTGTAGTAAAATGCATACTGGCCATCGAAAGATACCATGAGATGTTAACAATGTGTAGAACAGGGCATGTCGCACATCCCACATGTCCACTATGCACGTACATGCAGACAGTGAGCACACACCATGTTCACATATGTACACCAGCTAATTTGTAATGCACACATCACACACATACTGTCCACTCACTAACACATGCTGGCAACACTGTACACTTCAGCCAAGTGGCACATGGGTGGACAATACATACTCAGACCTAACACTGGTGTAAACAATGCTACAATGACTATCAGAGCTGTGATGCATAATGCCTGCTCAGATATACCTACAAGGATATCAGTACACCTTCCTGTTGGCAACTTGCTACTATTGTTACACTGCTATAATGTCACCCTGTGCATCAGAACCATGTTAGCCTATTCCTGCATCAATGTGAAAAATGACAGGAGGTGGCACAGGTGTCATCATATGCACAGGGTGTGTTGTAGATTTGCCAGAACCCGACATTGACCCATCCAATCGGCATGTCTGTGTGTGTATGTGTGTGTGTGTGTGTGTGTGTGTGTGTGTGTGTGTGTGTGTGTGTGTGTGTGTGTGTGTGTGTGTGTGTGTGTGTGTGTGAGGGACAATAGTACTGCATGGGCCAATGTTGATGTAATGTGTGTGTGTATGTGTGAGCCCTAGTTGTATGGTAAATGTGTGTGTGTCTGCATGCACACAACTCCACCATGTGGCTGCCATATACGGGCGGTTGTGGGACAGCCACAGACTGTACTTGCTAGGCTGTACAGATCACTGTTTCTGGCCATGAACACAGTACCTGTGCCTAGCAGGGGTGCTACGGGCAGTATCAGGTACCAACCCTGACTGGATGCTTTCATCAGAGGCAGAGGTATGATGGCTGGACCCATGTGCCTGCTGGGACTGGCCAGAGCCATGTGCATGTAGTCTAGTAGGATGGTCAATGGACAGGCTAGCCCCAGCATTGCTGGGGCTGGTACTGCCACTACAGGAGTGGCTGTGTTCCATGGTCCATCTGCAACGACTGCCAGCTGATGCTGTTGCTGGCATGCGTCCACATCGGCTTCTCATCCTTCCCGCACGGTCATGGCTCATGGCTAACACATTGTGGAGGACATCTACTGTCTCCCTCCAATGGCTATCAATGACCTCGATGTAATTCCGGATGGCACCGGCAAGGTCACGGATGCTGTCATTGATAGCAGTGTAATGGGCCCTCTGCGCCCTTAGTCCCTGTCGGGTGTACCGTTCTATACATGCCTGTGCCTGCATTACAGCCCAGAACATAGTGGAGGTTGTAATACCTCTGGTGGCACGTCTGCCATGGGAAATATGATCAGTGGTGCTCCCCTGAGAACCCCTGGACATCTGCCTATGTGGTACAATTCCGGTAATCCAGCTATGGCTGCTGTGAGGTGATGCATGTGCCATAGGTACCACACCCTCCTGGTCAATGCCAACTGTATGCTGTCCCTCAGCTATGGCCATTGGTGACGAGGGATGTATTGGCAGTATGAGTGTGCACATAGATGGGGTTGACCTCTGTGTACTGTCGATTGGTGGACCAACGACAGACCCTGTCAGACCTTCCTGTGCCACAATACATGTCTCATCATCTCCACTATTAGTGGCGGTGACATCAGGTTCCCTGCTGCATTCAGCCACCCCTAACTCAGCACCTGTGGAAGGAAGACAGGAAACGCACTTTACAATCTGTACATGATGTTAGCACACATGCACACATGCACACATGCACACATGTACACATGTACATTTGCACACATGCACACATGCACACATGCGCACATGCACATATGAACACATGAACACATGCACACATGCACACATGAACACATGAACACATGCACACATGCGCACATGCACAGAAATACACTGCTCACCACAGCACATACACACACACACACACCAGCAATCCAACACATACACAACAGTGGGTGATGGTGGGTGACAGTATCACAAGGCAAACAGTCACCACACACGTGTCAGCAGGCAGACCATGTGTTGCTCAACACCATGCAGTGCAAGTGTAGACAGCCCTATCTAATGACATTATACATGGCTTTGATGCATGTGTGTAGTTGTTCAGTGATTGGCTACACCCTGGAACACAATGTGTACATGGACGCAACATTGCTGTGCAAGTATTATCTGCTCTGCAATGTCATGTGCACCATCACTCAATAGTATACATACCATGGCTACATGTGTTATCTGTGTGACACATAGATTGCCATGTCTGATGACAGTGTCTGTGTCCATAGCACATAATAGTGGGCACAGGTGTAGCAAATGCATGCATTGTACAGACATGGGATGAGTGCTGCATGTAGACGTGAAGGAATCCCAATGCACGACATGGACATAGCACAGTGGTTATGGTGCGTGTGGGACATATTGCAGATATGTTGGTGCCAGCCATGACATGGCATGCTACATGACTGCAACATTAAACACCACACATACCCAATGTGTGTCATGTGACCTATACACCCAATAGCATTCCAGGACATATATGTGACTCTTTGTACAGATGGCAACTGTTGTGCAAAATGTGTATACTAGCATATGTAAGCACGCACACACAACATGCTATGCATGGTGTGTATAGGTGCATATGTTTGCACACACAGAACAATGAGGTGCACAGCAAAGACTGCTATGTGTAGTACTGTGGTCACTGTAACCGGATGGGGTGTACTACCATGTGCCATCATCATCATCATGCATCTTGTGATCACTCACGGCTACTACTGTGTGACAGACCACCACCTAGCATGCTGTACCTGAACTGCAGTGCCGTGGATACGTTCACTATTACACAGCCACTTTGGACATGGGTGTATGAGGTGCCCAGTAGGGAGCATTGCCTAACATGACTGTGTTATGTGTTGAAGAGTGTTGCACAGCCCCATGATAGGCCTCTATCCCTGAGGTACATCATGTGTGTGTGGATGACATGTGGGATACTGAACTGTGAACTTACAGCAGGTGTGTGGTTACGCCATATGTAGCATGACTTTTTGTACTGCATGTGATAAATGTGTTATGTCGTGTACAGGTGTTGCAACTATGCCTATCCAATGTGCAGTACGGGGTTGCCACAGCTGTGTGTCATGCTCTGTGTATTGCATGTCATTGAGGTTGCTTCTGACATTACTGAGCTGTGCAATGTCTCACAGCAAACATGCACGGCATGCATTATGCATAGGTATGTTACGTGTACATGGCCTACACCTCACCTATGTGTACATGACACACATACCCAAGAGAGACTTGTGCCAAAGGGGCTACGTTGTTTTCACTTTCCTACAGGCTTAATTCCTGACTCACCGTTCCATAGAGACTTAATTAACCTTTTTGACAATACAGGGTTCCAACTGATGGAACTAATGATTAAATATTATGTTACTAACTGACGAACTGTTAATTGAAGCTCAAAATATTGATGACGACATAAAAAATGACTGTGACTATACCAGATACAAATATGATTATTCAAGAGTGTTTGTCAGTATTGATCAACTGATCGAAAAATCAAAACTGACAAAAGTCAAGAAATTGACTAGAGATCGGTTGGTGTACTCGAACAATACTGCATATCCGGTACCACACGAATCACAAGTGTGGATTAACAAAAAATACCCATTTAACACAAATGGGAAACAAATGACAACAGAATATGAGAAAGCTCCTAGGGAAGATGGAGCACTCATATCAGAGGAACCTTTGAGACGCAGCGAAAGACTGCTATCCAATAAAACTAACTTGAATATTAACAGTGACTTAAGACAACAGAATGAGTCTAACGATCCAGTTTTTCAGAAGGGCGGGCAGCAACCGAATACATCGTATGCCAGAGCTGCCCGGAACCAGAAAAACAGATTTTGGAACAACAAGAACAAATATTAACTAACAAATTAATTTTGTTAAAAAATCTTGCAGGTGATTTTGTCATATACAATTACTCATCTGTAGAATTAGATCCTATACTTATTGACGTACTCGCTAAAGGTAACACATTTTGTACCAACTAGAAGTATGAATATTGCACAAGTTTTGATAGAACTGAAGTGTTTTGTTAGGAAGTTGAATCTAACTTGCTTATTAGGTAACAATTCTACTTTTAACACTAGATTTAAACCAGCAAGTACGGTCAACCCTCCACTTCATCCAGTATTAAACCTATTTGAGAGTATGTCAGAAATGGATATCAGACATTTACATTCTCGTCCGAGACATACTAACACGCAGAACAATATTACAAGAGAAGAAATGGAAGCTCTAGAATTATTGAGAACACAAGGAGTAAGATGCATCAAACCAGATAAGGGAGGGGGTTTGGTCATTTTAGATTTAGATGATTATTTCTATAAGATGGAAGAAGTACTATCAAGTACGGCTTATACTGTAGTCACATTGAATGAATATAACATAGCTCAAAGTAGAGTAAAGAGCTACTTGAGAGACCTTTTTATTGAAGGGAGAATTGATTTGGATACATTCAATTACATTAATATTCCGTTTCCAAAACTTGCAGTAATGTTCGGAATACCGAAAATCCATAAAAATTTAAATGACCCCCCTATGAGATGCTTAATTGATGCAAGAGCTTCACTTACATATCCATGTTCTAATTGGTAGATTATATTTTACAAAAATACATAAAGAAATTACCACAAATTTGTAAAGACTCTTGGTCACTGTTAACAAACTTAAACGATATAGAGATGGACATCAATGATAACTTTTTAACAATAGACGTAATAGATTTATATACGTCTATTCCCCATATGGAAGCTGCTGAATGGACTGAACTTATGTTGAGACATCTGGAAGCACCAGATGATGAAATTAGTTTAGTGACAGAACTAATAGATATCATCTTGAGTAACAACTATTTTACTTTTAACAACAACTACTATCTACAGAAACAAGGTGTAGCCATGGGCTCGCCTTGTGGAGCCAGTCTAGCGAATATCGTAGTAGCCCATTGGGAGAAAACATTCATCTTTGATGTAGAGTCTAGAAAGAATAGAATAAAACTATATACCAGATTCCTCGACGACATGTTTGTCATTTTTAGAGGTGACCAACAAGAAGCATGTGAGTTTGTAGAATACTTAAACACAACAACTAGTTTCTTCAAATTCACCTACACTTGTAACTTGAATAAAATTGACTACTTGGACCTCTCGTTATTGAGAGATACGAGTTCAAATGGAATAACATCAAATATTTTTCGAAAATCAACATATTGCAACTCTTACTTACACTTCTCAAGTGCCCATCCCTACAAACAAAAATGCTCTATTGTCAAAGGACAATTAGTGAGGGCAACAAGATTATGTACACGAGATGCTGACTTTGACAGCGAATGTGATAAATTAAGTAATATGTTTACAAATCGAGGGTATCCGAAATCATTGATACTAGAACTAACTAATGAAATTAAACAGAAATGAACGAGAGGAATACTGACAGCAATTTTAAAAGTAAAAGAACCAAGGTACAAGACAGGGTCTGGATTGAATGACACTTTTTGCTCAGACAATTCATTAAGAACAATAGCGACAGAAGGATTAACTCCAGTGCCAAATGTAGTATCCAACTGTGTCAAAAAGAAGTATGATACATGTTTTATAACAACATACAAAAAAGACAGTGATGCAATAGTATCAATATTAATAAAAAACTGGCAACTACTAGGTAAAGACTTAAACCTTTTATCAAGATTAGGTTCTAGATTTCAAGTAATCTTTAAGAAAGGAACCAACTTGAAAAAAACATTAGAAAATAAAGTTACAACTTATAGCAACAAAATTAAAGGTTGCTTTCAATGTGGAATGTGCAGTATGTGTAAGAACATTAAATCTACGAACAATTTTGCAGTACATAACATAACAACAAAATTTTGGATAAAACAAAGACTTGATTGTAACTCTAAAAGTATCATTTATTTAGCTTTGTGTAACATCTGTCCAGCCTATTATATAGGCAAAACGGACCGTAGATTTAGAGATAGAGTATACGAACACACGTACGCCATCTCTAAAAACAGAAAAGAAAATGCACTAGCAAGACATATTGAGCAGTTTTCTTGTCATACTTTTTCATTTATAGCCATCGACCAAATAAAAGAAAATATTAGAGGTGGCCCTACGTCTTTATCACTTGAGTGTGCAGAACTAGTTTGGCAACTGAAATTAAATGCATGCACATTCCCAGGTTTAAATGAGCATTGTAGTATTTCATGTTGGCTGAAACTAAAAAGTTATATGAGACTCTAGTTAGCTAACAATTTAGTGTCTTTTCATAGATGTTTTTATAAACAATTGTGGATAAAACTTATTATATCTTTGGTTGAAACTGTGATTTTTTTACAAAAATGATTTTAAATTAATAGGATTTTTTATAAGTTATGTTAACTACTAACTTCTTAGCGACTGTTATGAAATTTGAAAGGGGTGAGTGTTAGGATGTATAACTTTAAGGTGTGTGTTTACAGAATTAATTACTATTGAATATTTATTGAATAGTATTGAACTTGAAGATATGATTGGTTGTAGACCATCATATGAGTTTTTAAAAAAACAGAAATGGTGCTAAAAGCAGTTGGTATTGTGGTTTACTGAATTTCTGAAGAAGTTGCAGTTAGCAACGAAAACGTTGTTCATTTTAAATAAATTGTTCAAACGTTATTGATCTTTGACTACTTACTTGGAACTGTTCTACTTACAGAATTTCGGATTCATTGTCAGTGTGAAGTTCGATAGTTTTTTACGTCTTTTCAGTTACACCTCATCTATGACATGCTTATTTCATTACCAACATTGCAGGTATAACACACTCACCAGCATGGATCGGCTGCACTGCCGTCACACCAGAGGGACCTATGAGAATATGAGAGGGTTCGTCAGTGGTCACAACTGTGGCATTGCTACAGTGGGTATGCTAAACTGCAGTACAACAACAGTCAATAGTCACAGGTGTAGGAATATTATTCAAACTATCCGTATTGCACAACACTAGGTAGCGGAACTGCTAAACACACAGTACACTGTAGTCTACAGATAGGGCATGTTACCTGCTTGCTCCAGGTGGATGTGCTGGGTGGCTCCAGCCTCCATTACAACACATGTCAGAGGTGGATGTAGCTGTTGTCCAGGAGCCACCATGCTTAGGAGCAGCTCCTCCGCTCTGTTGAGGGGGAGGTGAATGGCCACCCCACCACCTGTGGCAAGCTGCTGTCTTTGGATATCAGATGCACGCCGCCGGACTTGTCTAATTAAATAACTGCAGTGATGGCGTACCTGCTCATATGTCCGGTTATGCATGCCTATGTCATTTACCCAACTAACAAGTTCCTGCCACAGTGCAGTCCGCTCCTGCTGGTGCTGGCTGCTTCTGGAGAAGAGCATTGTGGACTGCTGAAATAGGCTGTCGAGTATCACCTCTTCCTCATCCGCTGTGTACGCTGGGTTGCGTTGGTGGGCCATCTGGCTGAAAAAGATATGAACAATATGTGTGAGAGTGTCCTGTGGCACACTTTACACCTTTACCCACAGATATCACTTTACTGACATATATAATATCCTATTGTCTGTCAGAGGTTACACACGTTCAATATCACGTATTGGTTCTCAGGCCACAACTAACTAACACTGCCTGGCAGACTCTATATATCACACCACTATACAACAGTACCCGACACACTGTTTGTGACACATTGCACAACCTAAAGACAGGGGTGTATATCACACCAATGCACGAACAGAGATGTCATCCATTGCAATGGATATAAAGTACAGGTACAGTAGTACCAATCAACCACCCTAGTCATTGATGCCATAGCCCTGCCTAACAGATGTGTCCAGTTGTTATTATAGGTGGCATACTGCTGTAACAGACTATATATATGTTGCTGGATACACATGTTAACCCTGTAACACACATAGGATTGCAGTCATTGTACAGTAATAATCACACACAGACATAGGTTCATAGGTTCATAGGTTCATACTAGGCTATCTGCCCGAGGGCATTTACAAGCCTAGCCCATAGTTTTGTGGCTTACGCCACCCCTTTAGTATGGGTAACTATACCCATTATTTTGCTGTACCTCTGTTGAGCAGTGACACTGAGGTAATCCCTGGGGTATATCTGCGATCTCCCATCCATTGGTCAAGATTTCTCTTGAACAAGGCCAGCGAGGTGCTCTGCCTCACATATACCGGGATTTTATTCCACAGCATAGGGAGTCTTTGGGTGATGAATCTATCCCTCCAGCACGTCCTATTAATCAAACATACATCGCACCACTGTATGCCAACAAAGATGAGCATTACCTGTGTACCATACGGTACTGTGTGCCACTACTTACACACCCTTATGCCTGCATTCTGTCCTCTGTGCAGACTACAGGAAACACACAAGACAGTGTTTCCAAGCAATGTGAACGCACACCATATTGTGCTGTTTAGGCCTACAGCTTCAGGTAGTACTACAGTTCATATTGGTGATGGATTCACCAGCAGTACCACTCACTAAGCATACATGTATTGCTTTAGCCTACAATGAGACACCACATTCATCAACGGAGAACTACGTCACATCATATGTCGTACTACTATGTCTGCCTAACAGTACATTACACATCAGTTGCTGTCCTCACAGCTAGGATAGGCACTACCTTGTCAGATATAACATCACACTAAGCTGTCACACATTTACAGACCTTGCACACATTCAGCGTTACACTTATTCAACCTCACATAGCAGCTATTGCATTAAGTACATGTGTGAGTGCATAGTGTCATAGGTAGGTAATATGCTATTGGCCCTAGGGCCTACGGCAGCCTTGCCTGCCCTGGCCTTTGGCACACATGTACTTTGATTTCACTTGCCCCTGCCAACCTGAACCACAGATGTGTTTCCTGGGGTGTATTACCAATCTTCCACACAATCATCAGGGGTATTTATAACAACTGCTAAGGAGGAGCCTTGTTTGCTATTGCTATGTAGTCTATTCCAGCGTATGGCATATCTCTGAGATGGGAACCTATCCCTTCAGCATGTGTTGTTTAGTGAGCTGACAAGGTTTAGGGCCCTAGAGTGTGTATCCCCGAGGGATTGTGATATGTTGCCATGGTGGTTGTCACCTAGCTAAGGGTGTGACATACCTCTGTATGTCCGGCAGAGGTCACCTCTGTGTGGCCAGTATGCAATACAGTGTAGTTGTGGTTTTGTGAGTCAGTCTGCATAGGGCATCTGTTTGCAGACAGTATTACCCTTTGGGAGGTCTGTCTCTGGTCTGTTCACCTGGTGTAGTTGTCATGTGAAGTACATACCACACAGGGCATTGTGATGAGTAGAGGGGAACTCTACCCTATATTTCCATAGATGATACACCTGTTGTCATGACACATACCACACAGACATATTACAGGTGTAGTGTGGCACCGTCTTCATCAAAGTGGAGGCTACTGTCCACCTGTGTCCCATGTTCCTTTATCACACCTTCACTGTTAGGTAGATCTCTACCTATGTGGTAGTTAATGGGTGCACTGCTTTGGGAAGGTGGAATAGCACTGCAGTATCAACACTTGTCTACAGTCCATGCCTTGGTCACCACACACCTGTTGCGGTACATATGACCCCGTGTCTTTCTGTCTCTCTCTCTCTCTCACTCTATATGTATATATCTATATATATATATATATATCTATATATATATATATATATATATATATATATATATATATATATACACACACACACATCCATTGCTGTGCACATGGATGTACATATAGGCACATTTACAGTCCACATTTCATGGTGGGGATATCACTTATGTGGCAGTTGTGGGATGTACAGGTATGTGATTAAATTACACAGTGTTGTGCAGAATGCATGTGGGTGTCCTCAGCCCTTGTAGCATTAGCAGGCCTCACTGTCTGTAACACAGCAGATCTGAAAAATCTGTCCCACAGCATTTAACCACCACATGACATATATCAACACTACCATAGCTGGCCTTAGGCATAGGCCTACTGGGCGGCCGCCTAGGCCGCCGCTCTAGCAGGGGTGCTTTTCCACTATTTATATGGTGTAGTAAGACAAGGACGGGGGCACCAGGAAGTGTGGTAGGGGGTGCCGTGGCGCCCTTTTGCCTAGGGCAACAGTTGACCTAAGGCCACTCCTGCGCACTGCATGCTGTCTTCTAGGCCATACACTACGACCTACATGGATATATGCACATATCAACCTTCACTGACAGATATCTGTCCACCCTTCACTAACAGTTGCAGTATGTCCCTTGCCCTAGGCACATGTGCAGATACAGATAGATACATACTGCTGCCACACATGGATGATTTGCAGTGTGTAGAGTACTCTTCAGGAACATCTACACCATGCCAACACATACATGTGAGTTACATACCTTACCTTTGTATTTCCCTGCTCCATGTGTTACGGTTTTGTAGTTTTTTTTTTTTTTATTGGTGGTTTGTTTTGGGTTTTCGTCCTCTATTTAATTTTCGGTCTCAGTTTCTCACTCTGCTCTGTCTCTGTCTCAGTCTGTGTCTGTGTCCGTGTCTCTCTCTCTCTTTCTCTCTCACTCTCTATCTCACAGCACCTGCAATGATATAATTGCATGTGTGGACTGCAGGTACAGCCTGCTTTTCTAGATATCAGCACTTGTGCATGTGACAGCCTCTGCACCAATTGCTGCCCACCATTCATTAATTGCATGCAGCCTGCTGTTTGGTGATTGCATTACTCACTGTGATTGCAGCCCACTGCTATAAAATGCTAGGTTAGGTAGGTGTAACCTTTTCAGATTTCTAAGGTGGGGCCCATGATTGTTTGCTCTGGACACCATTGTGTCAGTCTGAAGGTCGGAATACATCTCTTATCTGATGCTAGGGTTGTAGCCAGTTATATGCATGTTGTACTCATACTTGAATGTTGCTGCTTCCAGTACACACATCTCAGTGTAGACATGTACGCACACCTCCAAATGTTAACACAGGATACATGGGAGTATGTACTTTTTTCTCACTTACACAATTAACTGCCATACAAATGTGATTATTGCACTGTATTCCTGTGGCCAGTATTTATCCTGGTCTGATACTGTGTGGTGTTTGTAAGGTGCTACTGTAACATTACTCCCTGCTAGGATGGCTGGTTCTCCTTTCACAGTCATGTCATGCAATTCCACAACCACTGCTGGTAAAGACCCACAGAAAAGTGTTTGTGTTATACCATTCCTAATTTCCATTTACATTCCCTCATTGTAATGCATGATATATTTATTTCAGAACCAAGTTATTTGCATATCTGCTGTGGCTTAGAGGTAATTCATGCAGTCTATTGTGCCAATGGTCTGGGGTTCGAGACTGGTAGAGGTTTTTTCTTTTGCTGCTCAGCAGAACAAGGGCCCTGCCATAGAGTGACTAAGGCACTTTTAAGCAGTTGTAAGTGGGTTTGCACGGGTTTGCATGACGCTTAGTGACGCTTAGCTAAGCATACACATGCGCACACTCGGTTAATCCCACTTACTACTGCTTAAAGTACTTACTCCCACTAACCCCGATGCTAATTTTTTTGAAAGAACAGAAAATGGGGAGATAGGAAAGTGGTGAAAAAGGGGGCACAAAGTGGGAAAGACAGTAGGAAAACAAGCTCAGGATGTGCAGGATGGGTGTAGGTAAGGTCCATAGCTGCCCATTTCTTTACCAGCAACAGCTGTGCATATGTTGAAAATTTGGAGTGAAATTTGAAACCTTCCACCCCTGAGAGAGGGGTGAGGACAACATAGTTTGTTGTACTGCCAATTAGAATTATCAGTCTACATGTCCAATGGACATGTGTGCGAAATGGGAAGCTATGTATGGGGCGTAATTTTTTTTCGAGTACAGATTGCCCTTTTTTTTTTTTTTTTTTTTCAGGGGAGAATGGAAAGTGAGGTAGAGGAAGTAGGTATATTTGGGGAGGTAGGTTGGGTAGGTAAACAGACAAGACAAACAAGATGCATACAGGGGCGGAGTATGACACATGGGGTGGGTGAACACAATTGACGGGGACGGATGTTTGGAAATCGCAAGCCCATGAGCCCACAGATGGTAACAGTGTGACTGAGATCCCCACCCATGGGCAGTCACCACTGGACCTTCACAGACCTGAGGGTTGCTGTGCTGGGGGCTGTGTAGGAGGGGCAGACTCACCCATGAGTCACGCCACTCTCTCCACGAGCTGGCGTAGGGGATCAATGACTAAATGCTGGATCTCCCTATGCACCACAACCCGGACCCTTCGGAGGGTGACAGGAGGCCCTTCTCCACCCACACTTGTGGGGGGGTGAGCCCCATCCCCTGCAGTGCTTCCACCCGAAGGTGGCACAGGACCGACAGAGGAGGGTGGCTCGGGCTGGGCACCAGACCTGCTGGTGCCAGGTGCAACTGCCAGCTGAGGAGGGACAGGGGGGTCCGCTGGGACCGGCCTTCCCATACGTTCTGTGATTAGGTGTGTTTAATTACAACATAGACAACAGCATTCCAAGTTAGTTGTAACAGCATGCAGTAATATTCCCATTAACCCAACACACCAGGATTACAACAGTTGAACAGCAAGCATAACACATGCATGTATTGAACAACAGTGGACATTCCAACAGCATGCAGGGATGATTGGTGACAACGGGCCACCAAGATTGTGGTGTTTTAACAGGGGACATGCATCAAAGTAAGTGCAGATTTTTTATAACAATAAGACATATGTCCCAACAAATGTTATGAGATTAGACATACGTATTTAGGTGTGGAATTGCATTGTTTATGCACATGGAGTAGGGTCTAAAAAGAAACCGCCATTAACATCTTATTAGTACTTTAACTGTACACTACATTCCTATTGACTGCAGGTGTATATCCCCTACATGTATTCTTACCCTAGGCAACATGTATTTGATTGCATTATGGGTTTTGCTACTTCATGATATACCTGGCCTATATATGACATGGTAACTGTCCAGGATGCAGATGTTACTGCTACATACTTCAATTAGATTGACTTGTTTTTGTATCTGCACATCTGGATGTGTTCACATGGCTTTTTCACTTGTTTTCTACACAACCCTACTTTTCAGGTAGCACACTAACATTTCTGGGGAACACCTTGACAGGCTACTCGTGTGCCAGATTTACCTATGCATGTCAGCCATTTCACAACTGTTTAGGACTGTTGCATACTTCACAGCTACTGGCACTTCCTTCATCCACTTTATATGGGACTGCACTACTGGGGGTTGTCAGCACTTACTACAACAGAGTAACATTTTCTTCACTGCAAGGGTACAACAACATTTCTGAGTAACTGGCACATACACACTGCAAGTATTATACCTTTCTTATTTGCATTAAAACTCTTTTCTACAGACTCTCTCCTTTATTTGACATTACACTGCATACAGTAGACCTATTCAGGACATGTTATACCTTTATTGATAGGTTACAAGACTGTTTTACAGGCTCACTCACTTTTTATCTATGACAGTGCATGCAGAGATAGTATTCCAGACATGTTTTTGTTTTATTCATGGGTTACTACACTCTATTCCTGGCTATCTGATTTATGATATATAACAATACATGCAGAGGATTTATTCAGGGAATTAATGTTTTATGCTTCACAGCTACTGCCACTTCCTTCATCCACTTCCTATGGGACTGCCCAACTGTGGGTTGACAGCACCTAATACAACAGTGCTATTTTTTTATTGCACTGTTCAACAACATTTCAAAGTAAGTGACACAGACACACTCCAAGTTTTAGACCTTTATTAATTACATTGAACACTCTTTTCTACAGGCTCTCTCCTTTACTTGTTATTACAGTGCATATAGAAGACATATTCAGGACATATTATACCTTTCTTGATAGGTTACAACACTCTTTTTCAGGCCTGCTCACTTATATGTTATGACAGTACATGCAGGGATAGTTTTCCAGAATTATTTTACCTTGATTTGTGGGTTAGTACACTCTATTTCTGGCTCACTGATGTTTGTTATATAACAGTACATGCAGAGGATTTAATCAGGACATTTTATTGCTGTATTATTGGGCTTAGACACTTTTGTCATGCTCACTCACATATATCATCTAACAATACATGCAGAATATTTACTAACCTGCCTGGTGGTGCAGCCTTAGCAGCCTATCTGCATAGGCTTGCTGATTCATAGTGCGAGCACCTGCAGCTGTGGAGTAAATAAAGGGATATTGAGACATACCTATCCATTATTTAGACTATATTAGTTTGTCTTACATACTGCATTCCATGGCTACCTACTTAGTAGTGGGGCATCCCGCATTTGACGGGCCTCCTGGATCCACTGGTTCAGAAGGTCCTGCTTCTGCCTCTTCAGGTCTGCATGGTGGTGACGGACCTGCTCACCAGTCCAAGGGATGCCTGTGGCACTGGTGAGTTTATGAGTCAACCGGTTCCAAGCCTCCACCTTATACTCCGTTCCTTGGAACTGGCCCTACAGGAGTCGAGTCTCATGCCGATGGACTAGGAGCCAAACCATATATCTTGACTCCTCGATGCCCCAGTGTTGCACTCAAAAGCGTGTACCCTCTCCAGCACCAGACATTCTAACTGCAGATGGGGAGCTACAATCAGTTATGGTGAGTATTCCCGCCTATGCGGCTTAAATATGCTGCATTTCCTGCACTTTTCTGTGATTGGCCATTTTTGAATATTCTCGGCTGACTGCAGACCTGCTTAGCAAAGGTTAATCAAACATTTATTACTATATATATGTTTACAGTGGTTGTTTATCCTAAGCTATCGTGGATTAGTGGTTCAGTACTTTGATTATGGTGTATAGTGTCCTGGGTTCAAACCTTATCATTGCATTTTATTTTACTACTGTCCAGACAAGTTAGGGGGTGTTGCTGTGTTTAAGAAACTTTGCTCTACGTTGGTCCACATTGCCCGGCAGTGCGCTGGTTGGCGCGGGACGCACCTCTGCGCAAACCGATTGCGCTGGGTAAAGCGCTATTTAGCTTTGGGCAACTATTTTGCACTGGGTAAAGTGCGATTTAGCTATGGGCAACTACATTGCGCTGGGTAAAGCGCGAGTTAGCTAGGGGCAACTATATTAAGCTGGGTGAAGCGCTGCTTAACTGCAGGCAATTTTATATTGGGATCCTTTAAAATATTTATTTTATTCACTGATACATTGGCCATTTCACTGCTTTTTTAGTTATGTTTAAACATATATGTTAGGTATTATTCCATATACTGATTTAAAAAATAAATATGAAAGGGAGTGGTGGGACTCGAACCGTGAATGCCTCTTCTTTGTGTGAACGTTATACCATTACGCTATTGCTATTTGGTGTGATTTGCATAAACATTCTTTCTTATGCTCTTCCATGTCAGAATTGCTAACTGTAGCTAAGCAATGAGCACACCCGCGCACACATGCGCAAATACGGGCAGCTATTTTGGGAATTAAAAAAAAAATTAATGTTATACGTTTTAGATGTGTGATGGGGCTTTAAAATATGAGACAGTGAGGTGTTGGGTGCAGGGACATTTGATCAGACTCGCTCTTGTTTATTTCCTTTTATTTTCAATACTTGCAGGGGCGTGGACATTTAGACTGCTTGGCAATCGGACACGCCCCCTGCTTTCTTACACGGTCCATGTAAGACTTACGGTTGAGTCAGTGTGCCCTCATGCATATTCATGGCACGCTGATATCATACCATTCAACTGTAGCCTCCGAGTAAGACTTATTAAGTCTTACATGGAGAATTCGTGAATCCGGGGGATAGTCTATTTGAATTTCACAACTGATTTTTTTAAAATTCACTTTTAGTTGTTCGCATGAGTCTATCAATTACTTGGATGTTCTATTATTGAAAGACAATGTTGCTTGTACTTTCAAATCAAGTTTATATAGAACTAAACTGAAGAATAATATGAGACACAGCAAGGGACCGGCCACAGAAATGTAGATCCAAACTAAATCATTAACAGCAGCCAGACCACCACCACAACTGGCATAAAAACTTAAAATTTAATCATCATAAACAACAGTAAAACAATAAAAATACTAGGAAGTGCACAGAAGGATGAGTGCTTTCAGAAATAATTCCTTCTTCAGCTCCAAATGCATCATCACATCCTACCATTCATAAATCATTACATATCCGATCAGAAAACAAAAATAAAGCAAGTCTCCCAGCACATCCAATCAAATAGCTTCAACACAGCTTATGCCACTTTAGGAATGGCTTTAAAGGTATCATGCCATTCAGTCTCAGCTCTCTATCAGCTCTAAGTTTGGCTATCCATTTCACTTCGGTAATCTCTGTGTTGTTGAATAAATCACTACTTCTAAGATTAATTTGCCACCTATCCAACACCAAAAACGTAAAACCATTTCTCTTAAATTCCTGCATGTGTTCATATGTGCATTATGCTTCACAGCCCTCCAAATGTCACTTAAATGCTGAAAGAGGTGATGCTTCAGCATTCTGTTAGTTTTATTGACATAAAATGAAGGGAAATAGGTGCATTTGGCAACATACATGAGATTCTTGGTAACACAAGTTGCATAGCCTTAATAGCCATAAGATCTACCAGTAACCAGATGTATAAATATGTTACTGCTATCAATAGATAAACAGGCTTTGCTATGTAGGATAGGTAAGGGTAAACCCTGTTACTCTGCTAATACCAGTTGAAGAACTTCTCCAACTGATAACAACAGACCATCACTTAGACTTAATTTAACCTATAGCAGTGAAATAAGCCATATATGTGGCATTATTAAAAACAATTGGAAACTTCTGATGACTGATACAAGAATCAGGGAGACCATTAGAGATAGTCCACGTTTTTATTTTAGAAAGAATTATAACTTGAAGTGAATGATCTGCCATAAGCCATTGACAACAAGGAATACACCTTTCATCAGTACTAAGACAAGAACTTTTCCATCCAAAAGCTGAAAAGCCTGTTTATAAATTGCTAATAATGTCTGTACACATCTGGTTATTGGTAGGTCTTATAGCTATAAAGGTTATGCAACTTGTGTTATCAAGAATCTCATGTATATGGCTAACTGCACCCATTGCCCTTCATTTAATGTAGGTAAAACTAATAGAATGCTGAAGGATCGTATCTTTCAGCATTTAAGTGAAGGGCTGTAAAGCATAATGCACTATCTGAACACATACAGGAATTTAAGGATCATAGTTTTACATTTTCAGTGTTGGATGTGAGGCAAATTAATACCAGAGGTGGTGATTTATTAAACAACACAGAGAATACCGAAGTGAAATGGATAGCCAAACTCAGAACTGATAGAGTGCCAGGACTGAACAGCATGATACCTTTAAAGCCACTCCTGAATGAGTGTAAGCTGTGATGAAGCTATTTGATTGGATGCTGCTGGGGGAGTGTTTCATTTTTGTTTTCTGATTGGATATGTAATGATTTATGAATGGTAGGATGTGATGATGCATTTGGATCTGAAGAAGGAATTACTTCTGAAAGCACTCATCCTTAGTATTTGTATTGTTTTACTGTTGTTTATAATAATTAAATTTTAAGTTTTTATGCAAGTTGCTGTGGTAGTCTGCTGCTGACGTTTGTATAAAAAAGCCAACTTCTAGCAACCATCCATATCATCAAAAAAGAGACTGGTTAAAGGCCAGATGGTTAGAATTTCCAGAGTAGTATCTGGTGATTCTTGTTTTTTTAATGGAAATTAATAGATTGATCGATATATGTTCTATGAGAGGCTATCCACAGAAAATGTTAGAAGACATTAAGAATGAGGTAGTTATGAAGCCAACTAGTAGCTTCCCCCATTTTGGGAAAGGATTTAGATAAAGAGATGAATAAGATTAAAAAGGTGAATAACTATGAACAGACCTTGGCTATTGAATATGGTGATGGTTTAAATACAATTAAGAATGTAATTAAGTCAAATGGAAAATTATACTAAGTGATGATTATATTTAAAAGGATTTTAGGAAAAGGCCCATAATTTATTTATTAAAGGCATTTGAATCTTAAGGAGAGGTTTGAAAGAGGTAACCCCAGTGGTAGAATGGGGAGACCCACAGAAACAACAAGGGCATGTTAAACTGTGGATCATGCAGCCATTGCAAATATATATATGAGGGAGAACATTTAAAACCTGAAACATTACCCATATAATTTAAGCTGCAGAAGTCATGCAATTACAATACAGCTGGTGTGGTCTACTTAGCTTTTTGTGACCCCTGCCACTCATTTTATGTAGGTAAAATGGAAAGGCCATTAAAAATATGCATTTATGAGCATTATTATGAAACAATACTGCAATAATAATAATGCCATATATAAGCATAAGCAACATTACACCATCAATAATTGTAGAACATGTTTTACCTAATCCTGGGCGGGAAGAGGTGCATGGGACGTACCTGGAATTATTATGGCAGCTACAGCTACTGTAAGGTTGGGAACTAACACCCCACCAGGTCTGAATGACATGCTGTTGCTTCACAGTGTGCTCAAATTAAGAGCTGCCAAATTATAGCATTTTAAAGTTACAAAAATACTCCTGGGCGGGAGGAGGTGCATGGGACGTACCTGGAATTATTATGGCAGCTACAGCTACTGTAAGGTTGGGAACTAACACCCCACCAGGTCTGAATGACATGCTGTTGCTTCACAGTGTGCTCAAATTAAGAGCTGCCAAATTATAGCATTTTAAAGTTACAAAAATACTTAGTATAGTATGTAAATACTTGTATTTTTTAAGTTATTGGAAGTATTTTTACATAACACTTTCATCTCTTATGTAAGCATTAATTATACAAATTGTGTTTTTTAACTTATTTAGTTTTGTTCCTGACGGTCATGTGACTTTGAATAATTAATCATTTACTTGTAGAATATAAAAGTAGTGCCTCGACTGATGATTGTTAGTTCTGAAAAAGTCCATAAATTAATAAAGACAAAAGTGCTCAACTCTTACTTTCGTGTTAATAAACACATTTAAACCATCAATTTGTGGTTTATTTTACTATTCATGATTCTAGTGTGCTTTGTGCTGGACTGGGTTACCACTTCAGATGTCTTGTGGTAATTAGAACATTTTACATTTATAAGACCAATATTTAAAATCTGTCCCTGATTTGGGGCCTTTGTTCCCATATTATATTTGACTTTGTCCAGAATTCTTATGCTAAGTGGTTGACAAGTACATGTTAGTGCTACATAAAATGTACTATCTCTGATCTATCTATATTTAGTTGTTTTCTATCTGAATGACAGTTTTCAGGAGCTTAAATCACTACCCAGTTTACTTTGCTGCACATTTTTTTTTTAGAATGTGTTCTCTAATTTCTAAGTTGTCATTCTATTTAGATAAGTATTTGGTCATTATAATGTTGGAAGTATTCAATATCTTTCCTCTCTTCCTGTTGCCATTTTTTGTTGTAATTTATATAATTTTTTAATTCTAGTACAGCCAGAGAGATATCTGAATTTACAAATGGTGTCCTGGTAGGTTTGTCTTCTCATTGTCTCTTTTCAGTTGTGAGTGGATAAAGTCATGGTGTGTAAATGATCAGAAATGAGAAAGAAAACTAGTGTGTTCACATAATATGAGATATAACAAAAAAAGTTCTCCTTGGTTAATTACAGATAATGGAGCACAGGAAGAAAAACCCACGTACGAATACACTTGGGGGCCCATACTATAGTATGCAGAATGCTTAAAAGGGACAAAGTTAAGGTAACCAAGTCTGATAGCACTTAATAACGTTTGACACTTATAGCTACATAATGAGATTTTGCTCCTTTAGGTGCCATTCTTCAGTATTTATCAGGTGGATTTCTTTTCTTTTTCGCACTCATCTCCCTGTTACCATAAAGCCCCCTAACTGCTATTGTTCCATTAGATTACCTGACGCATGTCATCATAACAAAATGAAACAGAAAGAGAGTGGGAGAAAGGTTAACGCTGTGGATTATGCCTTTTAGCCAGCAAGGGTAAGGAGATTTCATTTTTATGCTCCTGTGACCTTCTATGGGCCAGTACACACTAAACTAGACCATGTGTAACAGAATGTTTCTACAAGCCACAATATTGTCTGGAAGCCATGAATGCTCCTTGGTGGACCTCTACAAAGGGCAGCTCCAGTGGTGGTACTTTACTAACACATTCCTCATGAGATGGTTAAGCCTGCAGCGACTACCTACACCCATTTCTTTCCATCCTGCTCCCTCAGTGATCGGGCCACTAATCAAACATGGGTCATTCTGGCATGCTGAAGACCAAATCTTCTATGGCATTGTACTATATGTTAATATTTAAGACCTCTTCTTACATTTTAAGAACCCAGCGTTCCAACCCAGAAGACATCCTTTCTCTTTATCCCTTTCAGGAAAAGCCTTTTCCAAAATAGCGCCATCCTCTCGGATCAGTATTCCTCATAATATTAAACTTACTAATAACTTAAAAACATTTAAGATAATTAAAAGACACACTAAAACTGAGAATAAATGTTTTTCTTCAAAGATGTAGGCTGATGTCATTATAATTCAACATAATCCACAACCTAATATTCTTACCTTCTGTCATATTTATATGTGATATTTTCTACTCTCTTTTCATTAGCCTTTCTTTCATAACTTTCTTTTGCTCTAGACCAGTTTTAAAATATCAAATGTTTAAAACATATTCACAATTTATCTGTCATCTGTGAATCTTTCACTTTCCTCCTTGTCTTTTACAGATTCTTTTATCTCCCTTTTCACTGTCAGTACTTTGTTGTGTTTGTTGATGATACGCAATGACTTATTTCCAATTGTATTTTTGTATATAGCTAAGAAACCTCTGTACATTACAAACAGATTATTGTTGCACTGTTTATATTGCATGTGCTGACTTGTTTAGCTAATCCTATTTATACTGATCATGTTCTATGGAATTAAGTTTTTGGTGTATTTGCCATTTTGGTTCAGGTCATGTCTGAAATGAGTCCTTGGACCAACTGATATAGCTGGCTAACTACAAACAAACAATAAATAATCAATGCATAAATGAATTCTTACTATGTATCAAGTTGCTGAGTAGAATGCTGAACATAAACAAAAATAAGAAAATTAATTAATTACATTTTCATTCATTCATTATTTCCTTTCTTCCTTTCTCCTTCCTTCATTTATACACACATTCATACACTTATTAATTTAGTCATTGAGCCCAACTTTACTCTATATAGAGTAGAGAGGGAGCTGAAGGCTATCTCATCCTACAATGGGTGCAAGGCAGAGAACCAATCTGTGACAAGACTCACGTCCATAACAAGTGTTAGTCCTAAAGTCCTGGCTGGTTATATATTAATGAAATATATCAAATCTTCCACCCCTTGTCAGTAGTAAAACATGAGCTATTATAGACATACCTTTCTGGTGGTCTATATGCGTCTTGATTCAGACCCTTAGATTAACATGTAAATTGCATTTTCATTCATAACTGATAGGTATGCTATTGTCTAATCAAGTCTGTACATTCAAGGAGTTATTTGCATTGTATTGCGCCTCAGTTATTTTAATGGCTAAAATGAGCAGGGTTAAAGTCTGTTAAGGGGGTTACATTAATGATCATGGAAGCTATTTTTATACTGGAGTTATCTCATAAGATCTTTAGAGCTATGCTTTCCCAAAAAAATCTCTTAATCACAACAAATGATGAATCTTATCTTGCAGTGACAAACACTCTGACAATAATGAAGTCATCATCTGAAAAGTTGCTGAACTGATGCAGCAAACGATTTATTAAGATATTCAACTGTCAATAACTTTAAGTTTGACATTTCCTATATTAGGCCACACCAAGGCAGGTTGCTATTGTTTCTGAATTATAGCTGGTTACCTAGCAGTGTTAACTTTATTTGGTCTTAGCTCTTCAGTGCTCTGTTGTGTTTGTGGACACCACACCTGGGATTCAGAAAAGTTTATCATGTGTGGTAATTCCTAATATGAGCAGCCAATACCTTGCTGTAACCCTTTCTGATTCAGAGACAGGCCAACCACGGTGAGTACACCTGATTGCTAGAATCCCCGTAATGGGGCATCCCAGCAACTACAACTAGAAGCCAATGAGGCATTCCAGGGGATATGCTAATGCTAATTAGCCATGAGCTCTCTTCTTAAAGTGCCTGTGGGAAGAGATTTCTGATACTAAATGATTCAGAGAACCACAGCACAAGTTACTCTGTAAACCTAGATAATTAACATGGCCAAAAATGCTGCCATCCCCCATTATAGTCAATGGGAGAGACCATACTGCAAGAGATTTAAGGAAGTTCAGTTGGGAGGTATTGGTGGGGTGTTTGTGAGGTCATGTATGCATGGGTGCATGTCTGTAGAGGTCAAATTCTGAGATGTATGTGTGTGCGTATGTGTCTATGCACGTGTGTGTGTGTGTGTGTGTGTGTGTGTGTGTGTGTGTGTGTGTGTGTGTGTGTGTGTGTGTGTGTGTGAACAAGTGCATGTGCACATGTGATCATGAGTGTGAGCATCAGTGTTTCTGCCTGGGTGGTTATAGTAAGAGGTGGATGAGCAGATCCAGAATATGTAGGTATGTGAGTGTGTGTGTGTGTGTGTGTGTGTGTGTGTGTGTGTGTGTGTGTGTGTGTGTGTGTGTGTGTGTGTGTGTGTGTGTGTGTGTGTGTGTGTGTGTGTGTGTGTGTGTGTGTGTGTGTGTGTGTGTGTGTGTGTGTCTGTGTATAAATGTCTGCAGGTTTGTAGTACAATGAATGAGGATTATTCCTGTGCCAGTAAGATACATGATGCACTAGTGGCAGTTGCTTCCAAAAGTGCTGATTAACATTGGCAGTAATTCCCGGGTGATTCAGAGAGAAATTAGCATTTGCTGATAATTAGGTTTTCTTTGTTGTCCCTAGACAAATCTCTGAATAACATTTTATGTGACCACTTAAACTGCTGTTACCTGTAGTAAGCAGCTTTTGTAACCCAAACCCTTATCTATGAATCTCATGACATCATTTTGTTGCACTGTCTGCATCAGTACTTGTTTTCTTTAGAGGTTTATTATACTGAATTGTATTGAGCTGTACTGCACTGTACTGTACTGAGCTGTGCTGAGTTGTAATTCAATGTGCTGTAGTGAATTGTGCTGTGTTTTGTGGTATCATGCTGTACCATATTGTACCGTATTCTACCAGGCTTCACTGTTTTGCACTATGGTGTGACTTTTTTAACTGCCCCTTATATATCATAGAGCTACTGTGTTGCACATTTCTGTATTTTTGCAGTCTTTTACTGCTCCTTTCTATATCGTTGAACTAGCCCCTTCATTCTAGGTAGAACAAGGGTCATCAGATTCCACATCACTGCATAGCATACGTTACCTTACCTTTCTAGATCAACCATGGGTCCTCAGTCTGTTTTGTCACTTTTCTTGCAATAGGTGCCTTGAGACAGTGTTTAAACTGCTGCATGCTTACAGGAAATCATTTGCTTTGACCTCAGAATGAGTGCACCAGTGACAGGTGCAAGTATGAACTACAACTGGAGGCAAATGTCTCCCAAAAATTGGTCATCAGTACCCATGCTAACACCACATCAAAAAACTGCAAAATAAAAATAAATCCTTCTCATGTGGATGTGCTGTATGATTCACTTCCAAAACCACAAAAAACTCACAGGATTTTACATGTAGATGGGTGCTCCACAGCCAGACTTTAGCAGCACACTAATAGCCATTCCATAGCACATATAGCTCCTTCTACCACCACTCCAGAAAACTGTCACTAAAGTGGTTTGACTAACCCCTGCAAGATACAAAATCGTCACACTTGCCACACTAATGTTCTTGTTGTAAGTGACTCCATAATTTGGCACGCTGGTGGACCACTCACAAGGCTGAGCAAAGATAGATAATGGTCTTCTCAATCTCATATGCCAGAATCAGTCATATCACCTGGATGTTCAAGTCCCCCTAATGTATGAATATGATATGGTCATTGTTCACATGGGTAGAAATGTCTTGGGATGCACTCCATTAGACTAGATGAAGATGGACACAATGGAGATCTTTGAGTATGTCTTTAAAGACTGGAAAACAACTAGTCTTGATCTGTTTCCTTCCTTCAAAATCACAATATAAGAAAAAGATGATTGACTTTAATAATTGGTTTAATTATTGGTGGTGCTCTAAGAAGGACCAGTGCATGTTGGCCTAAAAGGGACAATATAGTTAGTTCCACAGTTTTTACCAAATATGTCCTGCGCCAGTCTCCCAAGGGCTTTGATACTGGCTAAGACACTCTCAAATATCAACATGCTTTTTTAGGTGATCTTGGTCTACTGATGCTACCAGGCTAATAGATACAAATTTAAATTAAGTAAATATCAGTGTAGCACTGCTCAATGCTGGGAGCCAAAAATAAGAAAATGCCCACCATCAAGGCCATATTAACTCTGAAAAAAGTGGATATTTGTGTTGTCATTGATACCTCATATTACAGCACTGGTAACAGTCTCTACTTAGCTGAGTTTTCTGTCTGCATTGACCCAAGTGCCATCTCTCTAGAGGACTTCTACTACCACTGTATAAATTGGCACACATGTCTCCACAAATAAATATGTTTAATGCTTTCTTGATTTTATCTAGATAAATTACTTCACCTCTTGACATACCCTCACTGGTCAGATTTGGTCATTGTGTCATTTTACTAAAATATATGGTCACAGAGCAGTCAATGGCCTTTAGAGACTTTTCCAAGGTCAATATTCTTGAACTTGAAGATACCTTCAGATGGTTTAAAACTCCCCCAGCCCTTCCTAACCCTATAGCAAATGCCAAAACATATGCCTAAATGTTATACTCCTCTCTCATTCATTGCATGGACACTCATGTACAAAGCCAAGTTCAGAAACAAACCCCTCTGGTGGAAAACAGGTATAACCAAGCTTCACAACAAAAGGCAAAAGCTCATAAGTCAGTTGTGAAAAAGCTCATAACCCTGAGGAATAGTGCAAAATACAGTATGTTATAGCCAGCCTCAAAACAATTAACTAAGAACTTTAGAGCAAGATCAAATTCTATAGAGCTAACTATAAACTAAAGTCACTATTTCAGCAAGGAATAACTGAAAAGGCATTTATTTTATTATGTAAAGGCTCTCAGAAATAATACTCAGTTTTCCAACAAGCGTATCTCTAGTCGTATCACTAACTCAAACCTATAACTTGTAGATATTGTTCTTGAAGATAAATACATCTCAAAGCTCTCCCCTCCATCCCTTCTTAACTTCTCAAGACAAGATATCCAGGCCATAACCCCAAAGAAATTAACTCTGAAAATATAATTAAAGTACTGTCCAGCCATTTCATATTGCATATATCTTCACCTGCTTTATGGCTCTAGAAAACATATTGGGCTGTCTCCTGAAGCACCCCTCTTAGATCTCCTCTTTAAGCTATTCAGCCATAGCCTTTCTCTTGTATTTATTCCAGAAGCATGTAGTACAGTTCAACTGTACTAGCTCCACCCCCAAAGTAGTCACCACAAGGATCCCTTGCATTACAAATCTTTGACTTCACCAGGATCATTTCCAGTGTAATAGATCATGCCATCATGAATTTCATAAACAGGGACATAGGATGCCTAAAATCCCTAAAACCTAATAGATAAATAGATAATTTGCTTTAAATGTATTTAACTTTTTGAAAAAATCCACATCAGCACTAGCTGAGGATAATCAGTGTACATTGCTGACCTCAGTTTAAATAATGATTCAGACTCTATACCACATTCTGGCATAATCACCAAAATGATCAAATCCTTATGTAGGTTCATAGTTAAGTACTAGGCTATCTGCCCAAGGGCATCTGTAAGCTTAGCCAGAATGTGTTGGCTTTTGCCGCCCCCTTAGATTAGTTCCCTGTGTCTCTGTCTAGCAGAGCCATTAGTTCCCTGTGACTCTGTCCAGCAGAGCCACTGCAGTGATCCCAGGGGTAAATTTTCTGTTTCCCATCCACTCGTAAAGGTTTTTCTTGAAGAGTGTTAGTGAGGGGCTCTGCCTAATGCAGATTGGAATCCTGTTCCAAAGTATGGGGAGCCTCTAAGACAGGAATCTATCCCTCCAGCAAGTCCTATTTATCGTTGTGGTGAGGTTTAGATCCCTAGAGCGTGTGGCTCTCGAGGATTTGTTTTTTTTAGGTGGAGCATGTCCATCAATTCTGGGTTGGACATGGCCTTGTATGTCAGGCAGAGATCACCTCTGAGTAATAGGGATGCAACCGAGTACAGCTGGAATTTCTCTAGTCGGGCTGCATAGGGCATCTGTTTGAGGCCAGTAATCCTCTTGGTGAGGTACTTCTGTGGCCTTTCCAGCTGTTGTAGGTGTCTTGTAAGGTACATCCCAAATGGGGCGTTGTACTCTATGATGGGTCTGATGAGTGATGAGAAGAGGGGCACAATAATCTTTTTTTTTTCTAGATGCGAACCCTTTTGTGACTAGGTGGGCCACATAAAAGGATTTTCTAACCCCCTTGGCAATATGATTATCAAAGGAGAGGTAACCCATTTAATTCCTAGCTGGCTCACTGCTAGTAGTAGTTTAGCTTCACAGTCATGAGAGTGTTGTGATTTGCTGTAGAATTTGTGTCCCTAAGCTCCATTCGCTGGAGCTTTTGCCTTTTTTGAATGGTTTACTGAATTAGATTGTCTACTATAACCTTTGCTAAGCACAGCTCAGTACACCACCACCATAGGACTCACTCAACAGCAGGTGGACTGTGCAAGAGCTTTTTTCCATAAGAGGCCTACCTAGCCAAACTGACTTCAGTACTCTAAACCTGCAGTAAGGTGCACTGAGTATTCCACCCTAGCCAGGATAACAAAGGTACCTCCCTGCAGATAAGTAGTCACCCAAAACTACCAGGCTCAGATAATATGATATGCTGGAATAACAGTATTGAAAAGAGATTGCCATGGATGGAAAACATTACTGATCAGCCTAAAAAACAGAATGAGGTAATAAATAACAGGTCTAGTGCTAATGCTGGAGATCCTATTCAATAACCCAGAAGTGTAGTTGACCAAGTTTGCTGATGACTCCATGCTGGGAACTATTATCCTCTCACCCACTGACACTAAACATCTCCAGCCAAGGCTGAAGTACACGTATGCTTGGTGTACTGAAAATACTCTCTCAAGTTAAATGCAAAAAAAGTGTATCATAGGAGCAGTTGCCAATAAGAAAACTCAAACAAACAAGCAAACAAAAACACAAGGTGTTCCCACCTCTTATGTCATACATGGCACTCCTCTTCAGACAGACATGGTCATAAGACGCTTGCATACTTATGTGGACAATTCTGTTTCCCTCATTCTATCACCACTTTTCCACCATAGTCAGGAAGTCCTTGTGTGTGTCTCATTAATTTTCAAGGCAATGCCTTCAACACCCAAAGAAGTCAAACTGCTGCTGCACTCTTCCCTTGTCAGACCCATTACTGAATGCAATGCCCCCTTTGTTATGTGTAAATCAAAGCACATTGCTCAACTAGAAAGTCCCCGATGATGCCTTAATAAGAAAACTGAATGTCTTACATCGTTCAGCTATCCTGGTAGATTAGCACAACTCTGATTATACCCAGGAGCCTACAGACTGCTCTGAGATGATCTGTGTCTCGCTTGTCAAGTCATGAAAGACCCACTCATGTGTGACCTCCAACTTCTTTACAAAATCAGTTGATCTTCAAGCAGTCATGCTAGGGACCTAAATCTGCACTAACAGATAACCAAGCCTATACAATAAATTACCACTAGAGGTCAAACAAAGTAAAAGTTGACTATCTTTAAGGGTGGTCTTGATGATAGTATGGATATGCAAAGATTTACTGTAGGATTGTCATGGATAGCCATGGGATGTGACCACTCTTATGGGTTTGTAAAGGGAGGCAGAAACTTTAAAGTGTGTCTACTTAAATGCATATACGGCTAGTCATCTTATAGTCTGAGTGATCACTTGTCTCCATTGCTCCTATGTTCATATATTCTTAAGGCATGACTTGAGAAGATAGCTGACAGTGGAAAATTGAGAACAGTGCTCTACAAAAACAAAGATGGTGAAAGAAGCAAACAAGACCATGGTAAACAATTAAATATGTATCTACTGGAGACAATATTAGGAAACTTTTTGGTTTAAATGTTAAAACGTGGGCAATTGCATAAATGGGATCAGAATATTTTGTGGATATTTACTTTGAAAATCATGAACTGGCACATCATTTTGCTTTCTATTTTAATGCAAAATGTTATGTTTCTTCATAGAATGCATATGTTGCATTCAGCATGACTTCAACATGAGTTTACAAGTTGAAAAATATATTTTTTTACAATTCAGAAGCATTGATATGGAACAAAATGATATAGAGACCTTTTTAAGGGAAGCTTGTCAGATTGCTCTGAATATAATACAAGACAGTTAACAAAGTGAGAATTTGGAATGGGAGGTAGTAGACATGTGTAAATGTGAAAATTAAAAAAAGATTGTGCATCTGTCTAATGTCTGTATAATAAATGGTATTACAGGAGTGCTGTGATATGCAAGGTAAGCAAAAACTTGTTGCTTTTGTTGTAAGATTGATCACCTAGTTAATACTTGTCCAATTAAAACATGCAGCAAATGTGGAGACAAAGGGAACCCATTTAAAGAATGAGCATTAAAAATGTTCAAAGTGTGGCAGGAGGGAACTTATGTAGATTTATTGTAGGAATGCACTGAATATAAAAATAATGAGCAAAGTGTAACAGAAGCTGAAATGAATGGTAATGGAGACATGCTGAAAAACAACACAGAGACAGTCAAAGCTAGATAAATATGTACAAATGTAAGGTGAGGAGGGAAGGTACATGGTATTATAAAGTTTTTGAATACAGACTATGCAGACTAATACATGTTAGAATCTGAAGTGGAATAAGAGGGAAGCCAGAAGAAGTGGAGGCTAATGAAGAGAAAGAGGGTAATACTATTGGTATATGGTGAATACAAAATATAAGAATACAAATTCAGAGTACTGACTACAACAATAAGGAGTATTATCCTACCAGTTAACAATGTAACAGTGAACTACCCAATGAAGAATGCCTGTAGTACTGAATTGCATAAAAGATGTAATTTGATGTCATAATTTAGTAGATGTTAAAGATATTAGGACAAGTGAAAGAGACAATTTGAGGGTTCTCTGGGATGATTGAGAAATCTGGTCTTTTGAGGAAATGTGTGTTTAGCTTTGTACAACTTTGTCAAGGAACGATAGGCTACAAGTTAAGGATGTTATATTCATTAGGCCTGGAAGAAGATTAGTCAGAGATGTTTATGTAAATATGCACATGGTTAGACTTTTAATTTTGTAGGCATGTATGTTTAAGGAATAAAAATGTATGAATAGTTGGAAGAAATAAAACAGTTTTTCATTCTGTATTTGTAAGTTATAATGCTGGGATTTTTATTATGATTAAAGAAAGAAAAAATAAAACACATGGAGACAAGTAATGAAAAACAGAAGATTTATACATAAGAAACTATGATAGACTTACTTATTATAAATGGAAATTAAGAACAGGAATTTATTGTGATTATTTTTTTGCACATTTCTGAAGGTAGTAAAGGGAGGTAGACAGATATTGGGTTTTACAGATTGTTGCGGTATATGGGCATTTTTGGTAAGGATGCCACAAAAACAGAAATAGTGGAAGGATTAAAGAATGCACTAGCAGAAGGGACAAGGAAAGATGAATGGAAAGGAAGGATGAGAGAGTTGTGAGAGGAAAGTTTACTATAAAGGTAGTGTATAAAGGTATTACTAAATGGTGGGTGATACTTAAAATTAAAAATGTTTTGTAAGAAAAAGCAAATATAAGGAAGAGAAACTAAAATGATGGAAGGAAGTCAAGGGAGTATGAAGACTTTTCCAGAGAAAAGGGATATATAATGATGTGAATATAAGATTCTTTAGAAAGGAGAAAGAGATTTTTCAGAAAATGAAAAAAAAAAAATGAAAGAAGCTCTAGGATGTAGTTATTAACTGAAGGAAAAAAATACGTAATGCATTTTTAAGAAAGAATGTCAAGAGGTATGAAATTATTTTAAAAGCTTATTTGATGAGAATGGAGAATAAGCAAAGCAGCCAGAAGAGATCATGCAAGAGGTTAATTGTGCAGAAAATGCATAAAAACGATCAACCATAAAACAACAAACTGGGAGGTGATAATAACTAGGAGAGATTGCAAGTCATCTATAGAGAGGAAAATTGCAGTACAAGAATTGAATGGTGTGCTAATAAAGGCTAATTCAGATCGTTTTCCAGAGAAAGTCGGGATAGGGTGTACATTTTATCAAAACATGACTAATGTACAAAAAACGATTTGGTTGAAATTTTTAATTATTGGTTTAAGATGCACTGGTAATACTGATATGGAAATGGGGAATGATTCACAGTATGTGTAAAATAGATTATAAGATTTTACAGAAAATGAAAAAAGTCAGGATAAGTGAAAGAAATGAGCAGTTTATAAGGAAGGATTAACTGGTATGTAAGTTTTAGAGTCATTGATTTTAATAAAGGAAGTGGTGGTGGATATAAAGGAACGATGAGGGGAAATCATGTTATTTGACATTGCTAAGGCATATGATAATTTCTCATCTATTTTTGGGAGATTTATAACGGATTGTTTTGGCAGAAAACTGAGAAATCTGTTAAGAATAATTTATGACAAATCACAATTATCAGTATTTTGAGTGTATGAGTTGAAAGGAAACATATTACAGTGTAAGTTGTTAGACAGGGATACCCAATAAGTGCTATATGTTTCTGTTCAGTAATGAATGCACTGATGACAGCAGCTAAGACAAGGGTGGAGGAGGAAGAGGAGTTTTTGGAAATTGTGAGTGGAGCACAGACCCCTAGTCATGGATATATGCAGATGATTTCATACTGATATCTTCATCCTACTCAGCTGTGGTGTGGTGCTTATTTGTTGAATTCTGTAGTAGTTGTTTCATTTTTCTTATTGTCAGTATGGAGGAGAAGTTAAAAAAAAACTCCAAGCTGATGACTTGTTCCTTGACACCAGGAGTCAAAGGTGAAATGAAATATCTGAAAGGGAATACATAAGTGTTTAACAAGGATATTACAAAGCTGGAGATGAGTTTATTTTAGTTAATGATGAACTAACAAAAATGTGAAGTGTACCAGAGATTAGGTAAGGCAATAATGGGAAAGTGGAGGAAATTAAAGTACATGAGAATTGTTGAGTGATTAGCCTTTATGAAGGGTTGCTAGGTTCTGATCTAATCTTTTTGGAGCAGTGGCAGAAACCAATGGTAGAATCAGACTTTAAGTTAGATATTCTAGTATAGATCAGTTGCAGCCATTTCAGCATTTCTTGATTATGCCACCTGTTTGTTCAGTGTCATAGTTTCTGATCCAAGAAATAATCAGTAAAGCAGGCAAACTTATAAACTGGCAAGGAGTTGGTACCAGCAAAGGTCTGCAGTGCTAATGTCACCTTAGTTCAATCTCGTCAAAAGCAATCACAAATGGGGTTCATCTTATGTACATGCATATTTCTGCATGTGTATTGGCAGGGTTGTATTTCCCTGTGCTGTTCTCTAAAGGACGCAGCCATGATTTATACAGAAATGCTTAAGGACTGTGTGAACCTGTAGGAGGTGGACACATGCCCAGTGCAGCATGCATGATACATCCCCACAAGCTTTTCAGCCTCATACTAACCTATGCCTCCAAACATGATAATAATAGTACATGTCATTGGACTTTAAACTCATGGATTAGAGGAAGCAATTTTCATAAACCAATGAGTTATTTAAGGCCAAGTATGAAGGGCAGTCAGTTCAAAATAGGTCACCCTTCCTGGATTTAAATATAAAAAGAAAACTTGGGAATGCCTGGATTCTCTTGATGATTTGGAGTTCAGTTTAAGTAAGCTTAATGTTTCTAACTACATGAAAATTGACAAATGCAGACTGACTGTTGAAAGTTTAGAGTAAAGACAAAAGGAATGTAATGATATCCTGAAGTGGGGAATTTGGTCTTTGGTGTGGGTTTGAAAAGAATAAGTAGCACCAACCATTGAGGTTGCTTGTTATGTAAGGCTGGCATGGAGAAGAGGGAGTAATTTTCACATTTCACTTGCCCCTACTAATGCACTTCTCTCATCAACTGTTTTTCTTTTGAGAGATACCAACAATCTAACCTGATGGATTCCAAGTTCATGACAGAAGATCGTGAAGAGAGGTCAAGAGATACTGGGACTTGACTCAAGTGATGAAGAATATCAGTGTCATTTAGAATGAGTTCTTTTGGTGTACTTGGGATGTAGCTATGCTGGTCCTTATTCTTGAATGAAAGAGCCTTTTCATAGGATCATAGGATCATAGGAGAATACTAGACTATCGACCTGTACTGAATGTCTGTAGGCAGTGTGTCTGTATTGATACTCACTGCCCACAGCACCAAAAACTATTATCTTTTTGAAGCTTTTGTCTCATATTAATTGTGTTTCCAATATTGTTATTATAATCAAAAAACAAATATGCAGAGTACAAGGAAATACGGTTTTATATAAAATATACACACATCTAATAATATGACTTTTTCAAAAATATCACTTTTATTGCAAATGTACAGAAAAAGCACAACCATAGACCAAATCAGTGTATTGTCATTGAACACTAGGAGGTTCCAGCATAACAATACAAAATATTAAACATGAAAGATAAAATGATCACAAATACATTATCCACATAGAGTGAAATACCCACACTTATTTTTTGAAAATACTCTCAACTAAAATCAAACATAACCTTAACCTAGAAACTGTATATAACATAAACACAGAGAAAATAACCAATATTGAAATAAACAATAAAGATTCTATAATTTATCACTCATCCTCCAATTTGCACATAAAATATCTCTAGCTAATTTCTGAGCTAAACCATAGTACAAACTCAAAAAGTAGGATTAAGGTCAAAGGGCAAATAATAAAAAGACCTGTTATCAACAATGTATGTCATTAATAAGATAATATTATTCAAAAACAAGAAGCAGGAGATACAAAACAGAGGGTAATACTGAATCAGAAACCGAGATGAGAAAACAACAAGAAATATAAACAGAGAGCAAGCTATTTCTTCTTCATAAGCATCCCCTACTCTATATGTCATTAACATACAGTCCCACATACTTTAAATGACTGAAAGGTGGCTATCTGGAGAGTCTACCAATACAAAGCAATATAGGCTCTTACAAGTGTTACCGATTTTAACACCCATATCCTTGAGTATCTATATAAAACTCAGTCTCCAGATACAAAATCAAAAGAAAAATCATTGCAGATATAGCAATGTCACTCCTGGGAATAATATATAACCTTATCATAATGTGAACACAGAGGTCCAAGATGGGTGGAAAATGGCAGAAATTATGAAAGGGTCACACACTACTAGTACTATATTGTTGACACGTCCTACTCATATTTCAATTTTTCCATGTTAATATCTTCCAGCGACCAGCAATCCTCAATCCAGAACAGTACTCCTTTCTTGTGTAAGTATGAGATCCTCCTGGAAGACACAAACACTTCCAGACCTAAGAGGAGGGATCTAATTGTTTAATTTGTTGCAAAAAGTTCTTTGGTTGACCAATATCACTCATTATAAGCAGCCAAGAATATATTCCACTCATTCAAGTTCGCATTAGTCGATGTACAAATGCTATATAAAGCACTAATAACCAAAGGTGTAGCATATTAGTGAAGGAAACCGGTGCTTACAAGTAAATGAATGAATACAAAAAAGCATATGAATTAAATAGTATTAGGACTGAGCACTTTCATCTCTGCCTGAAAATTCATGACAATAAAATCATTAAGCACCCACAGTCATATATATATATATATATATATATACATATATATATATATATATATATATATATATATATATATATATAGTTATGGGTCTAGGACTATTCAGTGAAAGCACATTTCAGTGAACGTCAAATGACTGCACAAATCACTGAAAGCACAATTCAATGAAAACACAATTCACTGAAACACATTTCACTGAAAGTTATATAAGTTCTTTTCCCCACTGTAGTGCGACCCTGGCGTTAGAATATATAGTAAGGGGGGCACCATCCCCCACATTGTGGGGTGTGGGGGGGGCATAGCCCCCCACATAGTTTGGATATATATTAAGTTAAGAAAAAAGTAATTTATTGAAAGTGCAAGCATCCATGTGTATAATTCAAAATGTTTAAAATAGGAAGGGAGCTGTGCCCCTCACAACTCCCCCTTACTATATATTCTAACTCCAGGGTCGCACTACAGTGGGGAAAAGGACATATATTACTTTCAGTGAAATGTGTTTCAGTCAATTGTGTTTTCAGTGAATTGAGCTTTCAGTGAATTGTGCACAGTCAAATGTGTTTCAGTGAAATATGCTTTCAGTGAATAGTCCTAGATGCATATATAGGTTTACCTTTAAATAGGCGATTGCACTTTGTCAAACAGCCACTTTTTCGACGCATTTTGCGCGAACTGAAACACTGAAAATTTTTAAATGTCAAAAAACATTCGACGTTCGACATTACCGGCCACACAACACCTCCACACCCATGCTACCATGGGTCAAAAAGAGGCTTGGTTTTGCCGTTCGCACATTCGGAATTCGACTTCAGTGATGATCATATTTCGGCCTTCGTGCAAGTCGAGTCGCCCATATCAGGATCGGTGTTATAAAGGTAAACCTATATATATATATATATATATATATATATATATATATATTTTTTTTTTTTTATATAACTTGACTTGATAATCAGTTTCATGTTAATTAAAGTTAATTGAATTCTCTGTGTCTGTTAAATATACACTAGAACATCCAGTATAAAAAATTGAATTTAAACAATTATATAGGTGAACTATAATACATATAGGCAATAAATAAATGCACTGAAATTATGCAACTATTAATTAAAAGGGATTTGAGTATTATTAAAAATGTTAGTAATGAAATTACATGTTTAAATAATTGCATTACTAAGTATTTACTGTTTCTACAATAAAAAGTTTTTATGAGAATGTTTTTTCTGAAAGTGAAAGAAAGTGTGCAGAATTAATTAAGAGGAAAAGTAAGAAAACTGTAAGGGATGTTGAACAGCATAAAAACAATAAGCCATATCTAGTCTGTCAACATTCCAACAATATTAATTTACAGGTCAATAATGTATTTAATGAGGTACTACTAAATGAACTTTCAGAGAAAGTTAATATGCTAGAACAGGACACTGGGAGGGACCACAATGAGGGCATGATACAATTTACAGAGGATGATTTCCTGTCATTACGTAAGTATGAGAGGTTAGCTGACCAGGTGTAATACTTTCATGGTATGAACCACTCTTCCAACATGGGATTTGACAACAGGGGAGATCTTCCAGGGACTTTACACCCTCCACCCCAGAGATACAACAAGGGAGGGCGAGAGTGAGGGTTAGCAGGAGGAGATGATTTTGAGTTCCCATGATTATTTGATTTTAATCCACAAGAGCTATAACATTTTTAACTATACTACCATTTATGTTACCCCTGACCATTTCTCTACTTTCAAGAAAGGATTCAAATTGTTACCTAATAGGCACTTTAGTCTGGCAGACACCTCCACTGAATGGAAATTATTTAAAAGAAAGTGAAATTTAGCATTTATACTTAAGGACAAGAATATTGACAACAAGAACATCAACCCAACAGGAATTTGTAGAACAAAAAGTGTCTTTAATCTCATACTACAGTCTACCATTCAGGTTTTTGAACAAGCTTGCTTCAATGACCTATATAAGATTGAGAGGATGAAAAACTCGAGTTACAGGAATTTGAAATTTAATGAAAGAAATTTTTTGAATGATTTGGTAAATGATAGAAACATAAGACTTATGCAACCTGATAAAGGTGGTGGTATGCTAATTTTTGAGTCTCTCAACTATTCAGGGGCCATGGCAGAAATACTTCAGAATAGCAACACATATCAACAGGTGTTGAGTTACCAGATAAATATAGCATAGCGAAGAACAGATAACTGTTAGAGGACCTTGGGATTGATGGAAGAGTATACCTTGATATAATTGTTTAAAGAACTTAAAATCCCATCATTCCTACAATTTTTGGTATACCCAAGATTCATAAAAATATATTAAATCCCCCCTTTAAGACTATTGTATCAGTACACAGGTACAAAACCTATGCCATAGAAGTACTTATTGATAGGCTGTTAAACCATTATTTTCTATTGACAGCCACCTTTAAAAAGACTCCTGGTACTTCTTGTGGAGGCTTAAAAGTACCTTGTGAGAAAGTAAGACTGGGTTTCTGACAGCTGACATTGTTGATTTTTTTAACATACCTATTGAGGAAGGCATGGAATTATTCCATGAGGGGCTTTTAAAACTGCACTTCTTGAACACTGACAATGTCAAAGTAGTGGAGGACTGTATGCTGATAGTGCTAGAAAACAATTTTATATATTTCAAGGGTGAACTCTTTAAACAAGTTTTTGGCATGCTGATGAGTCCAGCATGTGCTCTTATGTTCACCAATGTTGTATAGGGATTTTTACATGTATTTCAGTGTGTATTTTTAACATTTTGTAAAATATACCTAAGCTACCTTGATGACATTTTTATTTAATGGTCGTGTCCAGAAGAATGTACCTCAGTATTACAACAGATTTCTAATATTTACTTATTCATTTAACAATTCTCAAATGAATTAATTAGGCACTATTTTTGAAACAGATCAAGGATTCAGAATATTCCAGTATTTATAGAAAACATATGTTGTCCATTTGTATAGCAATAGTCCCTAGAGAGAGAAAGTTCTAAATTGCTTGCAGTGCTAAAAGGACCACTCTTATCTGTAGGACATTGATATGCAAATTAGTACCCTGTGTCAACTACTTGCGTTGGACTGTCTGACCCAGGTAATACCCCCCCACTACAGCCAGGAAGCACCTGTGCTCAGTGTGGCATTATGGGGGGGGAGGAGAACAAAGGATCATCCTTGTTTGACTTCTTCCAAGTGGAGCAACCATAGAAGTGAGTCTTTGCACACTTGGGACAATCTAGTAGGGTGATGCAGTGACCACTAGAGTTTATTGAAGTATTCTCATGTGTAAGCATGCTGTTGAATCAAGGTTATTATGGCAGCCATCTAACCTAATGCTCTGAGGACTAAACTTGCTGGCTGTTTTGGAATGACCAGAATTTGTCTGATGTGTGATCTTAAGGTGGAAATCCTGTCTGGAAGCAGGTAGGCTAGACAATTGGCTGTGTCCAGGCATGCTCCTATAAAGTCTGTCAACTGTACAGGTTGTAGTTGAGACTTCTGCATGTTGATCATGATGCCCAAGGTAGGGGCCAGATATACTAGATAGTCCCTGTCTTGTAGTAGTAGATACTTGGTTGATGCAGTTATGAGCCAGTCATCTAGATAAGGAAACACATTGAATCCATGCAGTGTTAAGTGAGCTGCTAATACCGCCATGCATTTTGTGAATACCCTGAAGGCTGTGGTGAGACGAGAGGGGAGTACTCTGAAATGATAATGACTGGCCCCCAGCTGGAAGTGGAGAAGCCTTCTGGAGTGCCTGTTTATTTTGATAGCATAGTATGCATCCTGAAGCTCAACTGAGCACATCCAGTCATCCTTCTGTAATAGTGGTAGAATGGTCTGAACTGTGACCATCTGGAATTTTGAATTGTCTACTGATTTGTTTAAGAATGTTAGGACCAAGATTAGCCTCAGGTCCCCTGTCTTCTTTTTCATTAAAAAGAACCTCGAGTAGATTCTGGATCCAATTTGTTCTGGTGAGACCTCATGGATTACTCTTTTTTTCTAGTGGCTTTGTAATTTGTAATGCTGCTTCCTCACTCTGATTGGGTGGAACATAAGGGAGATTTTTTTCTTTCTTATGGTATTTGGAAACATGGAATGGAATATCTAGTGGATATGATCCTTTGCACCCAATGATCATTTGTGATGGCTACCCAGGCATCTGGGTGCAAGGACAAACACCCCCAACTGCCTCCAGAGAGGGGCAGTCAGGCAAACTCAAGGAGCACTTAAAGGATCTATCTGAGAAAGAATCTCATGATCCTTAATTGTGTGGATCCCCTCTGCCCCATGGGTGGTGTCTACCATTATAGTTGTTTCCTCCTCTACCTCTGAGGAACAATCTCTCTGTGATTCCTAAAAATGACCTTGATACTTTTTAAACCACAGTTTTTATCACCATGCTGGTTCCTGGAGAAAGGTCTTTGTGAGGAAGAAAAACAGATTCCCACGGCAGACAAGCTCTTTCCATCTTCCTCATTACAGAACAGACTCTATTTAAGAGTGGGGCCAAGCAATGACAATCTGTCAAAAGGAGCATTGATGAAGGATGGATTGAAAGGTTCCATGAAGTCACAAAGCTGTATCCAGGCATGACGTCGTATAGCAATACCTGAACCAGCAGCCCTTGAGGTACCCTCTATGCATGTGAGATTATCCTCATGAATACATTAGAGATAGACTATAAGGTGGCCAGTCTGGAGGGAAAGCTTTTCTGTTCCTCTGCAGACATGTGCTCTGTGGCAGAGCAAGAGAGTTCCTTAATTAAGTCCATCTGTAGTCTAGTGAAGTGTGCTAAGTGGTTCAGTGATTGCAATGTAAAGGGTGCTGACACATAGACCCACATCACAAACCCATCGAAAGCCCTGGACTCCCTGTTAGGGGGATGGACAGTAGAGCTTTGTTCTGCTAGCTCTTTATTGGTGGCTGCCACAGCAACCATGGCATCTACAGGGATACTTTTTGTCCAGTGCTGTCTGCTAGTGGGAGTGCTGAGGATCTTGTTGGGTTATTCAGGAATAGGTTCCACAGCATCCAGTTCATTCCATGCCTTGTGAGAGACAATGTTAATAAGTTTGCCTCAGGGGGGGCACCCAAGATGTACATGGGCCAAACCTAAAGGCTTTCAAAAACACCAATTCATCTGGGGTAGAGTTTTGGGTAGACCTTCCACTTTTCTGGCAAAGTCGGTGTCCTCAGTGACAGATTTCTGGGGGACTCTAGATGCCTCCTTTTGCACTGTCTCTTATGTGAAATGTCCTCAGTGGGATGCTCCAGGGCAGTATTCGAAGAGACTGGGAGCTCTGAAACTGGAACTGATTGGAAGCTCTTCTGGACTGGGTGTCATGGAGGTGGTAGAAGAGAAGACTCAGGCACAAGGTCCAAACCAGAGGTGGGACACCGACTTGTGAGAGTTAGGGGTCTTCTAGGTAGATAGAGAACCCTCTTTTCCATGTCAAAGGCAAAAAGACCCACAGGGGTCGAAGGTAGTCTCTCCATAGCTGAAATTCTCTTATCAGACAAACCATGAGGCCCACAGATCTCCTGCTCTGAGGGGGAGTCATTTCCAAGCTGTTGAATGCTGAAGCTCAGAGGGGAAATGACAGCTCTGTAAACTTAGGAGTTAAAGTTAACGCATCACATCTGGCATTGAGGCTGTGGCTCCGAGAGCCGTTCTGCTCTGACATTTTCAGAGCTGAACAAATCAGAGAAATGGTTTGAGTTGAATTAATAGGTACTGTCGGATCCAACATCTTGACTCTCGAGGCCTTTGGATCCAAGATCTCTAAAGCAGGTGGTCAGATCAAAGAAGGACCAAATGGAAGGAAGGTAGATTTACAGCTCACAGATCTGGAGGGGGATGGAGCTGGTAAAACTCCCATCTGGATTTGACTGTCAGGAAAGCTGATGAGAAAGGAAGTGGAAGAAGGTCTGGAAATTGTTTTAGGAGATTTCAGAGGCCCAGAAGATCCAAGGTTCAGAGGGACCAGCTCCATGGACGTCATGATAGTAATGATTGTGGGTGAAGTCATAGTCCGTGCAGGATCAGACATCTTCAGATTTGAGGTTGTCTAAACCTTTTTTGTTGGTTCAGCCACGGTTAGTGGGAAATCTTATCCAGGGAACTGTTACGGTGTTCCCAAGAGTTATTCAATTTCTTGGGGATTTGAGCGCCTGATGTAGAAGTGCCTAGAGAAGAGGCAGAAGAAGGCAGAAGGCCTTTGAGAATCAACTTATTTCTCCTGTCACTAATGGCACATTGATTAAAGCCCATGCAGATTGAGCAAGTGGACTCTAAATGCTTAGGGCCTAAGCAGTAAGCATACCCCCTGTGGGCATCAGATTGAGGGATCTTGTGTCCACAGGAAGTGCATTTTTTTAAAACCAAATGGTTTATCAGGCATGTTCCTGAAAGAAAGGAAAAGTGAAAAAGGAATGAAGTGGAAGAACCAATGAGCTCAGAAAAAAAGGGGGATTTACAAAATCCAGTAACTCTATAAGAAGAAAGTTTTCTTTTTTTCATATGTAAGGGTAAGGAGGGCAGGTAGAAGAAAAGAGAATAAACAGTTCACCAAAAAATACTCACAACCCACTATGAGCTCGACAGAGTTGCAGTCCTGGTCTTTCCTGATGAGTGGCAAATGAGATCTGAGGTAATCTAGGGGAATGAGGCATTATGGGTAAGGCAGGAGCTTGAAAATTGGATCCTAGAGCTATAGAAAGTGGCCAAATTGGATCTGAGAGTCAGATCCAAACCCACAGGCCCCAAAGGTTGAAGAATGAATGAAAATGACAACATCAGATCACTTATTTATTCCAGTTCACATCCATATCATCAGAAGGTCAGTTTGGTTAGGGGGCAAGCGATTAGGTTAGATAGAATGGTTTTGGACTTGGACACATTTTTGGAGGAACTCAACAAATTAAAACACATGTTTTATGAAAGGGGTTACCCAAGGTGTATGGTTGAGAAGGTGGTTGATGAGGTTGTGGAAAATAGGGAACGGAAATTTAAACCAATTTTGGGCAAAGACCTAATTAAACTGGGTGATGACAAGACCTCCACCTTTGTAATAGTTATGGTGTTGGAATTTAATAATGAATTTTATGACATCATTAGAACCATTATTCAGAAGAACTGTAATATTCTTTGATCTAATCCTTATATATACACATTATTTTATTTATTTATTTATTTATTGACATTTGTTAACCGGGTTGGTACAGCTGGGCTTGTGGCCCATTTTCAGTGGAGACCTGAGGAGAAAAGCTCAAAAAAAAAACAGTTTACAGAGAATCAAACATTAAAGCCAAAAATATGATCAAAATCAGTTATACAAGAATGTTAGAGAGACAAAGTAGAAATGCAAACACATGATATATACATATCAATATTTTTACAGACTAAAAATATATTTACATGTTTACAAAAAGAGTTAAGTCCAGCAGTATTGACTGTAGAGTTTAATAAGTATCCACAATAGTGGAGTACTTAGCTGTATGTGGAGGGACTGGAAAGGTATATAGTAGGGTTGTGGGGAGCTTAAGTAGGGGCTTGACAAAGACATAGGGCAGGATTCACGAAGGCTTGCACAGAGTGTAAGAGACGTGCAACACTCCAAGCAAGCCTCGCGATCCAGGAACAGCCCTAAACTCCGTATAAGAGACCAGCTAAAATGTCTCCTACACGGACTGGGTGTGGACATGCTAAATACCTCACTTGCAGCCGAAAGGTATGCAAATGAGGTATATTAGCGATCCACGAAGCAGAAACCAGTCCGTGTAAGAGACGTTGTAGCTGCAGAAATGTACTCAGTTGACAACTGAGTACGTTTCTGCAAATTCCACAATGGAGCCATGTCAGCTCCAAAAAAAGGGTGCATATGACTCAGGCAGCATGCCAATGGCCAAATATGTGGCCATTGGCAAGATAACCCGATGCAAACGGGCTGCGCTGTATAAAACCATAAAAAAGAAGGTTATAAACCCAGAAATGTGGGTTGTATGCAATACATGGAATGACAATGCAGGGACCAGCAGACCAAAAACAACATGGCCATCGTGTAGTGGTTGCTAAGGGGGGAAGCTGAGTCTAAGACATGTAACTAAGCATTAGTAGGCAATCTCATGTAAATGAGGGTTAGGATACTGAATCTCACAGTCACATAGCAAATGAGCACAGTCTGAGTAGTGTAAGAGATACATAAGGGGGAGGAATAGAGTAGGAGATAGGTGACATCACAGGGGGGAATGGTAGAAAGAAATGCAGTTCATTGGAGGTCAGTGTAACATGACAGATGACAGACACAGATCATGGAAAGAGGTGTGCCACTAGATAAGTCATGGAAAGTCAAGAAATGGAAGGTGTACACTGTTACTTACACCAAAGTTTCTTGCTGGGCGTGCATGCACACGTGTGCGCGCCATGAAGCACAAGTAGGGCAGTGTGCGCGCGTGTAAGGCAGACTGAGCATGTGGGAGCATGTTGGGAGATGTTTAACACTGTTTGCACTGGTGTGCGTGTGTAGGGCAGGCTGAGTATGTTGGAGGCTGTTGGCAGACGTGTAACAGTGTTTGCGCGGGTGTACGCGCGTTTTAACCTGAATAAGTAGATTCTGAACCGTGTAAGCACGCAGCGTGCATGTAAGCCACTGTGAGCGTGTTTCTGATGGTATGCACGTTGCTCCCCCCTGAGGAAACAGAGAGGAAAAAGGAAGCAACAGAATTAATAGGAAGCTAGCAGGGATAACTGCTGAAGCTAGCAGGTGAAAACAATTAGAAGTAGGCAATTACACAGGCAGAATAGTAGCCCAGCCCAGCACTTAAAACTCTGCAAACAGTAGTGCAGGATGTTTCTCTTAAGAGACACTGCAAGACAGGAGTAAGGTAATAGAAGTGAAAACTGAAAAAGCTTAACTCAGAGCAGAAATGTTAAGGGCTGCCATAGCTGTCATAATGAGACATAGGCGACTTGCAGAGGGTGGTGACAATGCAGATGGTGCCAGACAACCCACAGTGAGGAGACGGAGAAGAGTGTACAGGCCCAGGGTCACCTACCACGGGTTACATGAGCTGGAGATAGTAGAGCGCTATACAGTGGACAGAGAGCTCCTGCAGCAAATAGTTGAGCTGTGCAGGCCACGCCTCACACACAGAACCAACAGAGGGGAACCCATCCCAGTGGAAACCAAGGTATGTGTTGGCCTAAGTATACTAGCAACAGGTACCTTCCAGAGACCAACTGGCGATATGATGGGGATATCACAGGCATCAGCCTCCAGGGTACTGCACCAGTTCCTGGATGCCATGTCAGCACATGTCGGTGATCATGTATATTTCCCCAATGCCCGTGAGGTATTGGCCAGCAATATGCATCTCTTCCAGCAAATAGCGGAATACCCTGAGGTAGTGGGTGCAATAGACTGCACGCACATATGCATCAAAGCACCAGCCGGTGAGCGGGGTAGGGCCTACATTAACCGCAAGGGCTTCCCCTCCATCAACTGCCAGGTCGTGTGTGATGCCCAGGGCATAATAATGAATGTGTGTGCTGGCTGCCCTGGAAATTACCACGATTCCCACATCTGGCATTTGACGCAGCTGTACCAGACATTTGCCAATGGGGACATCCCACACGGACACCTAGTGGGGGATGCAGGTTATGCACTGGAGCCGTGGCTGATGACACCCATCAGAAATGCACACACACCTGAACAGGAACGCCATAATGAGGTACACGCACAAACACGTAATGTAATAGAGCGTGTGTTTGGGCTGCTCAAGTCACGGTTCCGGTGTCTGGACACATCTGGTGGAGCCTTGCAGTACACACCAACTACATGTACCCAAATTGTCATGGTATGTGCTATGCTACATAATATGATCTTGTGAAAACAGCTGCAGCAGGACCAGCATAGGGCCGGGCCAAACAGCCCCCCACCATTGCCAAGGCCATCACAGGCAGAGCGTGACTCAGAGGAGGAACAACTTGAGCCTGCCCCAGTAGGCAGAAGGAGGCGTGCCCAGTATGCCCTGGCCTTGGCAAAGAGGCAATGCATAGCACATACACTGGCTCAGTAGGAACCCTGGGAATGATACCCCCTCTGACTCACTCAAATAATAACATGGATGCCTAAAATGACATGACCTGCTCACAAACATGTACAGGGAAGTGTAATATGCGCATCTGACAGAGGCAGCCCTGCAGCACCACCTGAGGCATGAATGCCATGTGTTAAGGAATGCAACACCATGTACTATATGCACACATGAGCACCCTGACTAACATCCACCCTCACCAAGCATGAAGCCACAAAATGACGATGGGATGATCAAGTGCAATAACTGGCTGAAGTAATGCAGTTAGTCAAAGGGGAGCCAATGTGTTTCAGGCTGGGAAGACATGCGGAGCATGACATGATGCACCACCTGCTAGGGGTGGCGTGCACCTATCATGCCATGCCCCATGGATACTGGCAAAGGCTGTCAGTACCCACAGCATGCCCTGAATAGGTAAGTCTCAAAACACAAACCCACCTTCTTAGGTTCCACAAGGGATATTAACCTAGATGTAATGCTACCCAATGACAGATGTCTAAACAGCAAGATGTGTGCAGTGTAAATGCACACAGTATGGAGAATGTAGATACCAGTCCTCTAATAGAGAACTGGGTCAAGGCTCACATCAGCACCCTAACACTACCAGGTCACACCTCATACTGTGCTGTACAGCCACAAAACATGGAACAAGCTACAAGAGGAGGGTGACTAGCAAGAAATGTCAAGGATAACCACACCCCCATGTTGGTACCACAACAAGAAGCAGCATGGATTAGCCATGGTCAAATACCAATGGCTAAAACCGCCTCCCAGTATATAGCCTGCTGCAGACTACTGTCCTAATACCAGGAACTGCACCTGGCCTATGTCGGAATACATGAATATATCAAGCCCCCCAAACCACATTATGTTGCTTGACTGAAAATACCCAGACATACACCGGGATCATTATACTAGCACCAACACAGTAGGAGAAAAGTTCCCAGAATCCATAAACCAAAATGCCCAGGAACAATGTACCACTCCCACAAGAGGGGTAAGCATACTGGATGTGATAATCAGCAACATGTGTACTGGATGGCAAGATGAGAAGTGTACCCCTCACTGGTAAGACCAGACCATAGAGTAATCACACTGGATATACACATCCTGACCCCAGTCCCTGGCCAGAATACCACAGTGAAAAACATGTGTAAAGCATAGGTTGCAGCCCTCCAAACTGATGTTGAATCCACGAAAGGCCCTGTGCAAGTGCAGAATATGGGACACACCACAGAACATGTTATACAGGCATTCCATGAACACAGCCAGGAATGCTTGGAGTATGCAATCACAAATAACAACAACACACAATGCCATACACGCAGGCATCTGGTATGCTGGACTCCAGCCATTACCAAACCATGCAAGAGAATGAAGAAGCTACCACATGATAGAGAAAACATAAAAAAGGAAGTAATCACTGACCAGTAGTATGGCAATAACATATGTCCACACATACAATCCACTAAGTCCAGCCACAACAAGTAGAATCTGTGAATCCAGAGGCAATGTGACACCAGTCCCAAGTACACAGACAACCACAACACCCCCCAATAAATACAAATATATGTGATAGATTCAACCATGTATCCAAACCAGAGGTTGAGCTCCACCAACTCAGTACTGTCAAAACTAGTCAGGAGGAGAAGGTAACCACATACACCACAAACCCAGTCCCACATAGACCTACCACAACTGTAAACCAAACACATAAACACAGACAAATATTCCCGGAGGCCTTAATTACAAACACACCACACCAACAGAAGCCTCCAAAGCAGATCACAAGCAACCACAACCTTCAAACATAGCACATGCAACGTATAGTACGCAAATCTGGTGTGCCAAACAGTCACAGGCCAGAAGGAGAAACAACATGCCTGATGCAGTTGTAATAGGTGTCTGTATAGGCAGACACACTGCTATCCCACTCACCAGACTGAACAAGGGAAAGGGTAGAGTAAGCTGCCTGTAGGCTGCCACAAAATGCCACATAACACAAGTACGCAGGTCACCCCAAAGCAAGCAGAAATATGATGCACTCAATGTCCATGCTGGTGTGAATTACCTGAGATGTACCTCCCTGGTCAACATGAAAAGAGACATGGATGGTCCCTCTGAGTATGTACCCCAGGCAGGTATGACACTGGCTGTGTGCAGCATCCAACCCTCACCAAGAATGATGCCACAGTACAAACACAGAATGCTCATGTTTAACAGCTGGCACAGTTACAGCTGTCAGTCCAAGAGGGTCTAATGTCTGTCTGCTTGAGATGTCAAGCATGACAAGCCATGCTGCTGTTCCAGGGATGGCTTGCACCTGTTACCCGTGTGCGTCTGGATACTGGATAAGGCCTTTGCAGCCTCCATAGAGCCGTATGTAGGCAAGGCCAAAAAGACTACCCACCACCCTAGAAAACATAAGTGGTAGGAAACATAAGGGTAATGCTGACCAATGCCAGATGTGTAAACTGCAATATGCATGCCCCTGAGGCACTTCCCATTATAGAAAACATCGATGTCTGTGCAGTGACAGAAGCCTGCTGCAAACCTAGTGATAGCACACCAGCACTACTAGGTTATACCACATATCATATGTTATGGCCCCAACACCTGCACCAAAACATCAAAGGAGGGGGATTATCCATATGCAGCACAGACACCCATATGGCCAGGTAAATGACAATGCACACAGCAGCGGAGACCACCCATGTGCACCTAACTGTAATAAAAACTGCTGTACAGTCTGTAGCATGTGATAGACCACACTCTCACACACAAGAACTCCAACCAGACATCCTGAAGACACTGGACAGTATGAATGTCCCACCAAATACCAGACAAGGTACACACAAATTACTACATAGGTGGCAAACCATTATGTATGCAAGGAGTAATCAGGGACCTAGGGACACAGGTCGACAGTAATCTGTCATGTGACACTCACAATGCCAATGTGGCTAGGAAGATTGTCGATATTGGACACCGTATCATGAAAGGATTCACATCTACATCAACAGAGGTCACTGTGCCGCTGTACTGTTCCCTTATCAGACCCATAATATAGTACAATGACTCATATGGGATGTACCGTATGTGACACCTGCAGCGGTTCGGAAGACCTCATAGTTACCCCACCAACAGGATAAAGGGTGTGAAATATATGTCATATGCTGCCTGGCTGTAGACACCCCAGATGAATGCAGTCACAGACTGCCTACACAGAGGCATTGTATGTCTGTTGTACAAGGCCATGTCCAACACAGGAGTAATGGACATGCTCCACCACAGGAAATCAAAGCCATTGGAGCTGTGAGAGTGACAGATGTCAGCCTCAACACATAATGAAATAAGATGTGCTGGAGGGACAGATACATAACCCAGAGGCTCAACACACCCAGAAACAGGATCCCAATCCATGGTAGGCAGAGCCCCTCACTGACACCCCTCAACAGGAATATTGCCAAGTGGATGGATGATCGTACATGTATACTGGGGGTCCTCACTGTCTCACGACCAGACAGAGGCACAGTGAAGAAATTCATAAATGGCCATAACAGAACATAGCAAGGGGTGGCGAAAGACACACACACTCTGGCTAGGCTTACTAATGGCCTAGGGTGTATAGCCTAGTATGAACCCATGAACCTATGAAGATACAAAACATACAGGACACCAAGGATAATCACAAGGCTTACCCAACTGATGGTAGGAACCATGTTGGGCATCCACAGATATGCTCCGAATCACACAGATATTACAAACAACATACCAAACACACACACATATTGCTAACATACAACCTGTTGGGTGCAGTGCAAACACCCCCCCCCCCAGAGTGCAAAATACCTATCCCAGCAGACTGATGGTCCCCTGACATTGCAGATGCTGAGGTAACAGCCATAATCTGCAAAGCAGAACACACAGCAGCAAAGGTATGTGATGGTGTCCTGTGCTGAGGCCAACATGGACTCCAAGAATAATGGAATGCCAAATCACACTACTGCCTAATGTCAGCCTTACCACAGGATATGTACCCAAAGAGCAGTGTACAACAACAGTGGTCCATCACAACAAAGGTGTTGCCTGAATGGATACTCCAAACTACCACCCCAGGATCCTGACAAGCTTGTTCTGCACAGCTATGGAAAGGATCAGTATGTACCGCAGACAGAAGGCTATTGTGGACCTACTGATACTGGACCCTACACAGTGTGGCTGTAGTAACTGCAGATCCTGCCCCTAAACATGTCTGACCCATGTGAAGCAGTCATTAAGGTCATTGATGAGGGCAATGTGGTCCACACAGCATAGCTGGACTGTGCACATGCTTCTAGACAATACCGTACGATTTCAGTATGGATATGTTCACCAGCTTAAATATATACCCCTATGTCAGTAGAGGGGTTGCAAACCAGACCAAGGACAGAACTGACATGGTCAGACATGCTGCATCCATGTCAGACTACAAAGCAGATATGAGTGGCATCCCACAAGGCCTGGTCTTGCCCCCCCCCCGTTCTGTATATATGTCCCATAGGTATAGGCCAACATGGAAGGACTGTGACTGAACATGTATGCAGAGGAGTACAAACAGCCCACCATATCCGACCCACAGCTGACACAAGCAACCCACAAAAGGGCCACCTACAAACAGACAACTGTAGCCATAGCCATGTCAGCAAGCTAATTGCAGAACTGTGTATAGACAACCACCGTGGATATACAGTAAGTGCCCACAAATTACCACACAGGTGTTAACCCATGATGTACCTAACATGTAATGTGAGACCTGGGTACAAAAGGTGATAGATATCCTGCACTGGACAAACATGTGGCTGTAGTGTTCGCAGAAACATATACTATATACCCACCCAAACATGAAGGTTGGCAGATGTAGATAAGGGGAACTCACTGTGGCTCTGCAGTTATCCTCCATCAGTGTCACAAGTGACTACAATAGCCCCTGTGGGATATACCACAGCAGACACCTCCATCAACTGTAAAGTCCACAACAGTACCCCACCAAAAGTAGCAAAGAGCATGAACAGATGCCATGTGTTGCCTGAGTAAACAAACTGCAGCCCCACACACCGCCATAATGCCCAGCTACAGGCAAGCTGTGCCTGATGTATGAAGCCATGTCCAACCTGGAATGAATGAACATGTTGCACCTTGTACAATCTGAATGGCAGTGAGCTATGCACATGAGAGACCTGAACCCCAGCACTGACATACATAGAACAAGCTGTACAGAATGATCCATAACACAGAAGGCACCCCCACTCTTCAGTAAACTCCTGGTACAGGTCAGCCAGAGAGTCACATATCGACACCCCTCAAGAGGAATCCTGATGAGTGGATGGGAGATGGTAGGCTAACCCTGGGTATCACTATTATGTCAGAGGAAGACGGAGGCACAGTATACTAACCATGACATATGTCATGGCAAACTCCAGTTACAATGTGTGTCGAAGGACAAACACACCCTGTGACTAGCATCAGAAATGGCCTAGGGAAGATTGCTAGTGTTTGCCAATGTCCACCCATGTTGTGGAATACACTTGCAATGTTGGACGAGCCTGGTGTAGGTAGTCCATATCTGAACATAATGCAACATGGTCACATGTGCACAACTGGCCCCTACACAGTCTGTTTTGCTCACTAGGAAGATGTCAAGCAGTCATAGGACTAAAGCCCAGGATACTGTCCACCACAGTGAAAGTACTGAACCAGTACACTATACGGTACTAAAGTGTTAGGTCATTATGAAAGTATGTTGAGAACTGTCTGCAAAGTATCCCATGCAATCCCTGCAGGCACAGTATAATCCCTGTTGTGGCAGACATGAAGCAGTTGGCCAGTTAGTACACAACATGACACCCAACACACAACCATAAATGTGAGATATTGTTGAAGTTCACACACACCCAAATATGTGGTGGACTTCAGAGTGCAACATATGGAAAGCTCACACTGGGCATGCTCGCACACTTTGATAAATGAGGCATATGTCAGACAACATGCCATGGAAAGGCTGAACTGGGCATGCTCACAAACTTAGGCCATATCTCCATTTAGCAGTTGGCCACACATATCTGGTATTTGTACGTGTCAGTCCAGGAACCAACTACAACACAGCAATCTGCCCAGTGCACACAGTAAATGACTACCGAGACATAAGTGATATAGTGGATCACCGTCATATGCAAACATCTTCCACAGATACACATGTTGGTCATAGGAACAGGGAATGCTATGGCAATAAAGACCTGCAAACAGTAGAACAGCACAACAAATATTGTGCATCCGAAAATTGAACATATGGGTGTAGAGGTCAATATTAGGCTTGTTGCCCTAGGGAATGACAGTTCAGCCAGAGTGTGCTTGGCATCTGCATCCCCAGGACAGTAGGCTACTGTGCCACTGTAAAGTAGTCCACAGAAGGCAACATGTGAGGCTAGTGAGCTGTGCCTCTGTCAAGCAGGGGCACCGTGGAGGTCCCAGAGATTGAATGTGCTAAGCCACAGCCATGTTGTCAGTGTGTGCTGGGAGAGGGTTGCTGAGGATCTCTGACAGTAGGTGTCCGTCAATAACAGACTGAGGGGAGCCCTATCTGCATTCTCTGGATGATTCCACTGTCAACACTGTGTTGTAATGATTATGTGTGAATGAAGTGCCGTGCTGGAACTGTTCACAGATGTCGTCCCTCTGTGGCTACAGCTCTGCAATGTATTAGGTTACTCTGTCTGTTGTACGGCGCATATATGGCTGGTGTACAGCTGACAGGTGTCTTGTTGTGGAGCAGTCATGGGTATATGTGGGATAGCATGATCAATGCAAACCGTACACATGCTCATAGAATGCAATTGTCAAGGATTATGCTTAGTGGCCAGTATAGTCCCCCAGCATGGGTCCTCTGAAGTCGTCCACCCCAGCCTTCACAAGTGTAGAGTCTGCTTGTGCTAAATACAGTTTGTGTGCAGTGACAACCTTGCCTGGGGGTGGAGATGGGATATGGATGTCCAGGGAAAGGTGGGTATGGTCAGATATCAACAATGGTGGTCTACCTCTGGTGTGGAACAGTGAGTACCCACGTTGCAGATGGACAGGTGCAATATGTATTCCCCCATGTGGCTGTGGTGTGTGGTTCTGCCATAGCACATGGACCCACAAATTGTAGTGGCTGTAGGGTAAAGTGGTAGAGGCCTGAGTAGTTCTCACACACAATATGCCTGTACCTGATTTTAACAACTGGAATGGTGTATGTGAACACCTGCATATCCTGGCACTGTTCCCAGAGAAGCTAAGTGTGTGTCCTGGATGCGGGTGTGGTGTTCTGGACTGGTTGTGTTGTGTGGTACAGGTCCTGTGGTCACAAAGCATGGTATAGAACATAACCTGCCAGTGCGATGTGCATATCTGACCCTGACGTAAGTGGCTGCAAATGCATATATATGCTATCCCCCACCTAACAGGTAGTACTACATGTACATACCTCTGTAGAAATAAAGATGTCAGCACCCTATAAATACTGCAGGTGCAAAACAGGTGCCCGCTAATTCAGGTAGTGCGCTCTGCTAATGCGTCTCTCTCAAGTGTCATAATATAGTTAGGTAGGGGTTCGAATCCTGCAAATGCTCGGTGTGTGAGTGGGGTTTGTGTGTGTGAAAAGCTGTGTGAGGGAAATGTCCCTTTTGGCAATGGGAAAACACTACAGGATGCACATTCCCCTTTCTAAACACTGATGATGTCAGCACCCTATAAGTACAGCAGGAGAGGGGAAACCTCCCACTAATGCGAATAGCGTGCTCCGCTAATGCGTCTGTCTTGAGTGTCATAACATAGTGTGGTGGGGCTTTGAATCTTGTACATGCTCAGTGTGTGTGGACAGGGTTAGTGTGTGTTCAAGACTGTAAGAAAGAAGTATCCCTTTTGCCAACTAGGAGAATACACTACAGGATGCACATTCCCCTTTCTAAACACTGATGATGTCAGCACCCTATAAGTACAGCAGGAGAAGAAAAGCATCCCACTAATACGAATAGCGCACTCTGCTAATGCGTCCGACTCGAGTGTCATAACATAATTAGATAGTGGTTTAAATCCTGCAAATAGCAAGTGTGTGTGTTTGGATGAGGGGGGTTAGTGTGTGTGCAATTTTGTGTGAGGGAAATGTCCCTTTTGGCAACTGGGAGAACACACTACAGGATGCACATTCCCCTTTCTAAACACAGATGATGTCAGCACCCTATAAGTACAGCAGGAGAAGGGAAGCCTCCCAGTAATGTGAATAGCACACTCTGCTAATGTGTCTGACTCGAGTGTCATAACATAGTTAGGTAGTGGTTTGAATCCTGCAAATAGCAAGTGTGTGTTTTTGGATGAGGGGGGTTAGTATGTGTGCAATTTTGTGTGAGGGAAATGTCCCTTTTGGCAACTGGGAGAACACACTACAGGATGCACATTCCCCTTTCTAAACACAGATGATGTCAGCACCCTATAAGTACAGCAGGAGAAAGGAAGCCTCCCAGTAATGCGAATAGCGCACTCTGCTAATGCGTCCGACTCGAGTGTTAAAACATAGTGAGGTAGTGGTTTGAATCCTGCAAGTGTGTGTGTTTGGATGAGGGGGGTTAATGTGTGTGCAATTTTGTGTGAGGGAAATGTCCCTTTTGGCAACTGGGAGAACACACTACAGGATGCACATTCCCCTTTCTAAACACAGATGATGTCAGCACCCTATAAGTACAGCAGGAGAAGTGAAGCTTCCCAATAATGCAAATAGCGCACTCTGCTAATGTGTCCGTCTTAAGTGTCAGAACATAATTAGAAAGGGGTTTGAATACTCAGTGTGTGTGGAGGGGTCTAGTGTGTGTGCAAGTCTGTATGAAGGAAATATCCCTTTTGGCAACTAGGAGAACACACGACAGGATGCACATTCCCCTTTCTAAACACTGATGATGTCAGCACCCTATAAGTGCAGCAGGAGAAAGTAAGCCTCCCACTAATGCGAATAACTCACTCTGCTAATGCGTCCGACTCGAGTGTCATAACATAGTTAGATAGTAGTTTAAATCCTGCAAATGGCAAGTGTGTGTGTGTTTGGATGAGGGGGTTAGTGTGTGTGCAATTTTGTGTGAGGGAACTATCCCTTTTGGAAACTGGGAGAACACACTACAGGATGCACATTCCCCTTTCTAAACACAGATGATGTCAGCACCCTATAAATACAGCAGGAGAAGGGAAGCCTCCCAGTAATGCAAATAGCGCAGTCTAGTAATGCATCCGACTTGAGTGTCATAACATAATTAGGTAGTGGTTTGAATCCTGCAAGTGTGTGTTTGGATGAGGGGGGTTAGTGTGTGTGCAATTTTGCGTGAGGGAAATGTCCCTTTTGGCAACTGGGAGAACACACTACAGGATGCACATTCCCCTTTCTAAACACAGATGATGTCAGCACCCTATAAGTACAGCAGGAGAAGAGAACCCTACCAGTAATTCGAATAGCACACTCCACTAATGCGTTTCTCCTGAGTGTCATAATATAGTTAGGTAGGAGTTTGAAACCTGTAAATGGCTTGTGTGTGTGTTTGGATGTGGGGACTCTGTGCGTGTGCAATTCTGTATGAAAAGTATGTGCTTTTCTGAAATCAGGGGATCACACTACATGATGCACATTACCCTTTCCAAACAGTGATGATGACAGCACCCTATACATACAGCTGGCGAAGAGACATCTGCCAGTACTCAGAATAGCGCAACTTGCTACAGCGTCACTCTCAAATGCCATAACATATTTAGGTAGGGGTTTAAAACCTGCAAGTGGGGGAGTTTGTGTGTGTGCATTTCCGTATGAAAAACATGTTCATTTTGGCAATCAGGAGATCACACTACCTGATGCACATTACCCTTTCAAAATACTGATGATGTCAGCACCCTATAAGTACAACCAGAGAAGAGGAACTATCTAGTAATCCGAATAGTGCGCTTTGTTAATGCATCTCTGTCACGTGTCATGACTTAGGTAGGGGTATGAATCCTGCAAGTGGGTGTGTGGGTAGTAGAGTGTGTGTAAATGCAAGTGTGAGAGAACAGGTCCTTTTGGCAAATACTACAATACACCAGATGCTGCATATTCCCCCAGTAAACACAGGGGATGTCACCACACTATCAGCACAGCCAAACAGGGCTAGTTGGCTAGTAATGCCAATAGTGCGCTCTGCTACTGTGTCTATTACCATTGTCAGAGTACAGATGGGTATGTTTTGGTAACCCACAACTGCCACGTGTGGTTGTGTCACACATTATGACCTTGTGTGGGTCTTTGTACATAACAATGCATGCCATTGCCTAAACCAGCAATGGCATTGCACACATGATGTATGTGTGTGACACATACACTTAAATACCTGTGACCTGCAGTAGTTACCATGTCTGACACATGCCTCGAGTGGATAAATGGTATTTGCAATGTATACCAATATGACTGTGTCTTACTTTGCAGGGTCCGCATGCGGGATGTGTCTATACAGTGTGGGTGTATATGGTAAAATACCTACAGCAGGGGATGCACATCTGGTCTGGGCCATATAGTGTACATGTAGTCGATGTACAGGTGCTGCATGTTCCCACCTGTTGTGGTAGTGGTAACATGTCATTCCACTGCAATTCAGTGACCACATGCTGTGAACCCTTCAACTAGTGTGTTGTAGCTACAGTAATGCTCACGCACAATGTTTGGCTGGATGCAGTCCAGCCATATAAAGACAGTTCTTGAGACTGTCATATTGCCAGTGTTGTTATGGAGGATAGGTCGTCTTCCTGTGTATGGGAGGGTTGTGTGTGCCAGGCTATGAACCAGATGGCAGTCCGACACACTGTTAGCTGCACATGATTAGGCCCTGATGCTTTGTACTGTGCCAACAACCTGGAGGTGTGTGTATCTGTGGTGCCTTGGGATACCACCCCCCTGTCCATGTGTGTTACATGTGTAGGGGATGACAGGCATGGTATGGGGCATAACCTGTCAGTGATGGGTAACACCTGTGAGCCATGAATCAGGACTCTGGTACTGCACAGACATTGCAGTTCACCGTGCTGAGGACAGTGTCCGGTGCATGCATCTTGCGGTGTGCACTGCTGTTGTTGTGTAGCAGCACTGTTAGTGTCCTAACCTATGTGATACCCGCGGAGGTGGCTATGTAAACCATGTCCTGCAGCATAAGGCAGTATGCTTGTATCAAGGAGCTTTGCCAATATACATCGGGCCATGGGTGTCATGTGCAAGATGACCCTTGCACATCATTGTGGTTTCCCTAGCATGTAAGCACACATTGACAGCCAGCAGATACCCTATGAATGACATTGGAGACTGAGCATAATGTAGACATACAACACCCTTCCCACATATAGTGGTAGCATACCTGGTGAGGGTATGTTGGCAACCAAGGACAGGCTCATACTGGCCTGTGCCACATGCTGAGAGATCCATTCTATGTTCCCTATCATGTAGTCCAGGGAGGTATGTCTCAGGTCAGCCATACTGGCATGGTCAATGAGTGAGTCATATGTGTCCATGCCTCTGACTGACCTGTATACATGTGTTCTGTGGTGGACCATAGTGCCACTGAGGCATATCACTGTGACCTTCACCAGATACAGCCTGTTGAGCGGGACCCCAGTGCAGCACCCAAGACAGGTACCTGACACATCTGTAGCAGGTGTGTTGTGTAGCCCTACAGGCTGTGAGTGTGTGGCACACGGGATGTGTGTGCCATGTGTGGCATGTGCTCTGTTCTGACGGAACATATGCCTGTGTGCCAGCTGCGGAGGTGTGTGATGCTCAGGCAGGATGCTATTCTGTGTCCCCACGTATGCCCCAGTGTGTTCAGCATGCTGTCAGTGCGTGTCAATGTCTGACTTGTATTGCAGTCACTGTAATATTTTTTATTTATTTATTTATTTATCTTACATTTGTTGACCGGGATAGTCCGACTGGATGCATGTCCATTTTCAGCGGAGGCCCAGGGAGAAAAGCTCCAAGGGTAAGCCGATACAGCATTACATAATACCAGCATTACATATTACAAACAGATTATTTACAGAGATTACATAAGTAAGCAAGTTAAACATGTTCCACAGGTTAAAGTTAGTCCTGAGCACAAGTCAGGATGAAATTAAATTACACAGTAAACTGGTTAACAGAGTTTACACATTCGAGTTAGCCAGGCTTGATACATTGACATAGCCAGTTAAGTGACAAATGTTGTTTGAGTCTAGTGTTAAATTGACCTAAGGTGAAAAGTAAGGTAATATCAGCTGGAAGTGAGTTCCAGGATCTACTTACAGAGTTTGCAAAGAGAGAATCACCGGCTGTGTTATTAAATTTGCTAGTCTGAATTAGTACTTTGTTAGAGGATCGAAGCGGTCTAGGATTGTTATAGGGGGTGATAATATTTGAAGTGCAGGAGTATTGTCTGGATTATAGAGGATTTTATAGGCCATAATCAGTTGGTTATACTGTATTAGGCTGGGTAGTTCAAGCCAACCAAGCTGATTTAGATTGATGCAATGATGTGTCCTAAAAAGCAGCCCAGTGGCAAACCTGGCAATGTGGTTGTAGCAAATTGAGTGTTTGTTAAGGACAGTCTTGTTCATATTCGAGAGTAGAGGGGATGCATACAGAAGGGTTGAAAGAAGGTGTGAGCGAGCTATGGCAATTTTAGCTGGAGGGGTTAGGAAGGCTTTTATTCTGTAAAGTGACCCTAGTTTTTTATTGATGGTTTTGATAATTTGGTTAACATGTAGGTCACATTTGAGATTATTGTCTATGATGGCACCTAATAGTTTAGTATATGGGTCAGGGGAGATTATTGTGCCATCATTTGATGTTATGGTAAAGGTGAAAGCGGTAGACCTACGTGTTGGTGAAATAACAGCAGTTTAGTTTTTTTGGGATTTAGGATCAGACGATGTTCAGAAAGCCAGTTTTCTATTGTATTAAAGGTGGTCTGGGTAGCTGACCATAACTCTACTGGAGATGTGGCTGAGCAAATCAGAGTAGAGTCATCAGCATATTAGATACAGCTGACTTTTGGGATGACAGTATAAAGGTCGTTAATGAAGATGGAGAACAGCAAGGGCCCTAGTATAGAGCCTTGTGGTACTCTGAGGGTGTTAGGTAGAAGGTTAGAGAGTTTGTTCTGCCAGAGGCCAGCCTGCTGTCAACCATGCAGGTAGGATTGAAACCACTGGAAGGCTCCAGTATCTAGACAGAATGTTTGCAGGGTGTGGATTGCAAGTTGGTGATCCACCATATTGTATGCCTTGGAAAGATCCAAAAAGAGGGCTGAGGATATATAATTAGTGTTGCAAGTATGGTTTATGGTGTTAGTAAAGGCTAAGAGGCCTGAAGTAGTGCTGTGATGAGGACGGAAGCCATGCTGAGTGTCTGCCATAAGGCGATTTTGGATTAGGTGGTGCATGAATTGTCTATGAATAAAGTTTCCATAATCTTTGCAAGTGGAGAGAGTATAGCTATTGGCCTATAATTGGAGAATTCAGTAGAGCTGCCTCCTTTGTGAAGTGGGATTACATAGGATATTTTCCAGATGGTGGGAAATTTAGATTCTACCATGGTTCGTTTGATTAGTTTTGAGACGGGGTAAGCAATAGCATCAGCTGATTTTTGTAGGTACTCGGCAGGTAGTTGATCAGCAGAAAGTGTAGTGGGTTTTACTTTTTCAATCAAGGTACGGATAAGTGAAGTGGTGACTGGTTGGAAGCTGAACACAAGTAGGTTTCTAGGGGTGCTACTTTCAGGACCAGGGGAGCTAGGAGGTAGATGGCTAGCTAGGGCTTGAAATGTCTCAGTAAAGAATTGGTCAAAACTATCAGAAACATCTTCAGGGGTTTTATCAATAGTAGCATCAGGGATTGGGGTTGAAGTTTGTCCAGGATGTAGTATATATGACATGCCACCTGACAGGGTATGGCATTACTGGGTTCAGAGAGCTCAGTCCCCAGATTGGCTGTGTGGTGGCATCCCACACATGTGTTGTACGTTCCTGGCGAAGGGTGATGGCTGACTGCATACATGTGGCAGCTGTGACATTGCCACATGACTCACATAAACCACAACTGGACCATAGAGGTGATTTACAGGTTACCTTTGCACATGCTACCCTAGTAGTGTGATTGCCATGGTGAGTACCAACACATAGGGCCAATGGGGAACAACATACTGAAGGTGTGTATGTGTGGGTGTACTGCTACTGTTTCATAGCACTGGCATATATGACTGCACACATGGGTAAATGCCAGGTAAGACATGTGCAATGTGTCACAGGCAATGTACATGCGTACAGGACAGACAGTGACGTTCTGTCATTTGTACAGTTGACATACGTATCATACGCTATGCAGATGTCACTAGGAGTCTACAGAAGCACTGTAACTCTGCATTGCAGGTGTAAGCAGTGTTCCAGGGAACCACAAGCGAACATGCATGCAAACAAAGCTACAGTAAGCAGGGCTGGAAGTAGTGCATTGTACAACAAAGAAGGGGTAACAATAACAGTAAGTAACAATGCAAATATGTAGGCACTATCAACATGTACCCAGGAATACACAGCGCAGATGCCCATGGTAGAACTGATATTATGTCATAGTTATTTGTGATTTGGATTACATTGGTACTGCACACATATCTACATGCAAACATCCACATTGCATAGTCATTGTGGGCAACTTGACACCATTACTGTACATGTCCACCATTGCATATCACTACTTGCGTTAGCTTCCCCCCTGTGCTACCCATGTATGCGGCTATCTGTTGACATCCTTACCACCGGCATGCAAATATGTGCAGCTGTTACACTTTGGTATGTACTATGGGTGCAGATAACAATTCAGGACATTCATACAGTTACTGCATCGGGCATGCTGGGATATACACACAGTCATAGCAGCACACTGTACTGTTACCAACATGATACTACTAATACACTTCTATGTAGTCACCCTGTGCATCAGCAAAGTGTTTACCTGTTCCCGCAATGATGTTGGAGATTGCAGGAGGTGGCACAGTGTCATCATATGCACAGGGTGTGAATTAGGTATGCCTGAGTCAGCCACTGATACCACCAATTGACATGTGTGTGTATGTGTGTTGGTGAGGGGCAGCAGTACAGGGTGGGGCAGTGTTGGTGCAGTGTGTGCGTGTATGTGGTCACCCTAGGTGTTAACATTTTGCATGTGTGTATGAACGCACACAGTTCCACCTCATGGCTGCCATATACAGGGGTTTGTAGACAGCCACAGACTGCACCTGGCAGGTCATACAGATCAGTGTCTGTGGGCATGGACACGGTACCTGTGCCTGGCAGGGGTGCTACGGACCGTATCCAGTACTAAGCCAGACTGGGTACTGTCATCAGAAGCGGGAGTGTGTTGACTGGACACAGGTCCCTGTTGGGATTGTCCAGAGCCACATGCACGTGGTCTCCTGGGGCGTTCTGATGACAGCACAGACCCAGCATTGCTGGGGCTGCTGCTGGCACTATGGGGGCATGCACGGGCCTGTTGTCGTCCGCGCCAACTGCTTGCTGCTGCTGTTGCTGGCATACGGCCACGTCAATGCCGCAAACACCCACCATTGCCCTGGCTCATGGACATTTGGTTGTGGAACTGCTGTAATATGTACCCACAACATCTGTCTATGACATCGGTGAAATTACGGATAGCATCCACGATGTCATGCATACTGTCTGTCATGGCTGTGCGGCATGCTCTCAGCTCCCTCAGACCCTGTCTGGTGTACCTTTCCATACGCGACTGTGCCTGCATGACAGTGCAAAACATAGCTGAGGTTGACAGACCTCTTTGGGCACGTCGGCCAGAGGCAGTACGCCCACGGATGCTCCCACGAGAACCCATGGGCAACTGTCTGTGTGGTACCATCGGAGGACCCTGCCCATGGCTGCTGTGTGGGGACGCTTGTGCCACAGGTACCACATTACCCTGGTCTATGCCCACTATATCCTGTCCATCACCTAGGGACAATGGTGACAAAGGATGTACTGGCAGGATGACTGTGCGCAACGATGGGGTTGACAGCTGTGTACTGTCAATTGGCTGACCAATGGCGGACCCTGACACACCTTCCTGTATCATTACACAAATATCATCATTACCAGTACCCGTGGCACAAGATTCAGGTTCCCTGCTGCAGGTCACCAGAGCAGCACCAGAACTTGTGGGAGGAAGACAGGAAACACAGTTTACAGTCTCCAGACATTGTTACCAGTGATGCACTTATGCACACATGCACACATGCACACATGGACACATGCACACATGCACACATGGACAAAGGCACACATGCACACATGGACACAGGCACACATGCAGACATGCACATGTGGACACATGCACACAGGCACACATGCACACATGCACACATGGACACATGCACACATGCACACATGGACACAGGCACACATGCACACATGGACACAGGCACACATGCAGACATGCACACGTGGACACATGCACACAGGCACACATGCACACAGGTACACATGCACACATACACACATGCAGACATGCACACGTGGACACATGCACACTTGGACACATGCACACATGCACACGTGGTCACATGCACACATGGACACATGCACACATGCACATGTGGTCACGTGTACACATGCACACATGCACACATGCACACGTGGACACAGGCACAAATGCACACATGCACACATGCACACGTGGACACAGGCACACCTGCACACATGCACACATGCACACATGGGAACAGGCCCACCTGCACACATGCACACATGCACACCCCACAGTATACACACAGAGCACTACTGAGTTACACTACTGTTACTAGCATTATCAGGACTATTATAGGTTATGTTAAACACACTCACCAGCATGGATGGCCTGCCTTGCTGTAACCCCAGAGGGACCTGCAGAAATGATGAGATTAATGCCAGTGGGCACAACTGTGCCATTGATATTGCATATGATACAGTGCAGTAGTACACCAGTTGCCTTTCACACGTCAGCTGCTGATACTGCCAGTATCACACATGCACAATTACATACTATGATGACAGATACATACCACGGACACACCTTACACATGCATAAACTAACAGTGTACAGAACAGTCAAGTGTACATATGGCATATTACCTGCATGCTCCATGTCGTGCTGCTGTGTGGATCCAGCCTCCATCATGATGCAGGTGTACTGCTGTTGCTGTTCCGGGGCTGGAGCCACAACACTTAGGAGTAGCCCATCCAGTCTGGTGAGGGGGGGATGTGTGGCCACCCCACCTCCTGTGGCAACCTGTTGCCTGTGGATAGCTGATGCACGCTGACGGACACTTCGGATTAAATCACTGCAGTGATGTCGTACCTGCTCATATGTCCTATTATGCATGCCAATATCATTTACCCTACGGACAAGGTCTTGCCACAGTGCAGCCCTCTCCTGCTGATTCTGACTGGTGCAGGAAAACAGGATGTCATACTCCCGCACCAGGCTCTGGTGGATCTCCTCATCCTCCACTGCAGAGTAGGCGGGATTATGCTGACACGCCATCTCCCTGGAAGAGAACACAAACAGGATATCAGCAGACTATGTCAGCAATATATGGCACACATACTATACATGATACTCATGTGTAGTGATATACTACTACTCCCATATGTTGCATGTGTGTGTGTCGTGGTGGATACACAGGTACATGGCCAGATATCAATGCTCAGCCAACACCTGTGCAACAATACCTGCCACATTCCACACAACATAGTAGCATGCCCCATCGGTCAGCACACACTGACAGGTCCAATGCACAACCTCACTCTGGGGGTTCATCCCAAGGTACTGTATGTGGGACGCCATCCACTAGTGTGATGTCGACACAAGTTACTCGGCCTGGATATACATATCCCACCACCACCACCAGCACAGTAGACTACTTTGATATGTATGTGATTAGACAGTTATTCACTTGTTAGGACTGAGATGGTATCCATGCAGCACACTGGGCCAGTGGAAGCCACAACCCACACTGCTGACCCCTTTGCAAATGCTTACCATGGACATGCCACAGATTGCATGGAACTTGCACACACATTTCTAACCCAGACCCTATGCACAAAGGTTAGGCATCCTGTCCGGTGGACCACAGACAGAGGCAGATTGTTTAACAATAGCAGGAGGCTACTGCAGGACAGAGCACATTCACATTAAGGGAAGGCATCTGTGGTCAGCACTGGTACTTCACTATGGTCCCTCATAACAATGGCCACGGCCTACTCTGGGAAGGAAATGGCCACAAACACTATGGATGACCACAAGGCCTTCTTCAGTTATGTTACACATATGGACCAAATGCCTCAGATATGCTCTGTGTTAATACACACCTACTTAACATTCACCAAACACACAGATATTGGCAACAGTCTTGCAGACAGGTTCAGTGCACGTATCCCCCCTCCTTCTCCCCCACCAGTTGAAATAGTTATCACAGCTGTATGTAACCTCCCTATCATCTCACATGTCCAGGTGAGGGCCACCCTCAGCAGAGCAGAACACACAGCATCACTGTGACCTCATGGTATCCCTGGATGTGTGCTACCTGCACTCCAAGAGGACATACAATGGCATATATCACTGATAATTTATCTTGGCTGTACTACAGGATATGTACCTGGACAATGGCATACAGCGACAGTGGTCCCACACCACTAAGGAGGCACCTCGACTGACCCTGGGAACTACCACATCATATGCATAACCGGCCTGGTCTGCTAAGCTATGGAATTATGCAGTATGGGATGCATATGCAGTGATATCGGGTACCTGCAGACACTTGTTCCCAGCCAGTGTGCCTTTGTGATGGGCTGATCCTGCCTTTTGAACCTGGCTGACCTTTCAAAGCAGTCACTACAGCCATTGCTGAGGGCAACGCACAGACAACTGCTGCCAGGATCATGGCCTAACACTGATTGACATGTAATGTATAGTCATCCCCTTTTGGTGGAACTACGTACACAACATATCACATGGACATACCTATAGATACAGACCTATGACACATTTGGAGGGTTCACAGTATGCACACTATTAACCTGCTACTTTGCATTACCTGTGTTTGTCGCAGCTGGTTGCGTTACCACTGCTTCTGATTCCTGCTGCTACTGTCACTGCTGACAGCTTAGAGTCACAGAGTCACAGTGTGTAGCGTGTTTTTTTTTTCTCTCTCTCTCAGTTTTCTCTCTCCCTCTGTCTGCTTCCAGACAGTGCAATGACTGTATTGCATGTGTGGAGTGTTAGTACAGGATGCTTTTGTAGGTATCTGCATAGGTCCATGTGATGGCCTCTGCACCAATTGTAAGCCAGCATTTGCTAATTGCATACAGCCAGTTGTGTACTGATTGCAGTTCTCACTGTGATTTCAGGTCAGTGCTATAAAACAGTATGTGAGATAGGCGTTGCCCTTTCAGATTGTAAGGGCGGGGACCATGCTGGTATGCTGTGGACACTGTTCTGTGAGTGTAAAGGTTAGTATCTCTCTCATGATTCAGGCTGTGTTGTAGATTCACATTTCTTCATTCCTCTCTCCTGTTCCCTGTAGTAAGTGTGTATGCACAATGACACCTACAACTATATATAGATATATATTTATATATATATGTACATATACATACATTTATATATGTAAATTAACTGACATTATTACCTACAAGCTACCAACTAGCATGGCTGTTTCTGTTCACACACTACTATTATGGGAATCCAGTAGTTTTGACAGTAATTCTACATGACATGCTTTGGGTACTACACATCCTATATTCCCTTTACATTCATCCCTACTATTACATGTTATATTTATTTTAGCACAATGCTTTTGTATAAGAGTCATGGCTTAGTGGTAGGTCATACAGACTACTGTTTCCAAGGTCTTGTGTTTGGGACTGACAGTGGGATTTTATTTTGCTTTTGAACTGAGTACAGGACCTGTCAATCAAAGTGACTAAGGCACTTTTAAGCAGCTGTAACCGGTTAGCGCTGGTTTGCTGAGCTCACGCATGCGCACTGGCGTTTAGCTCCGCGCACACATGCGCACACCTGCTTACAACCGCTTAACAGTGCTTACTCTGGCGCACACCCGTGCTATTTTCTTTGAAAGAAATGAAAACGGGGAGACAGGAAAGTGGTGAAAAAGGGATCACAAAGAGGGTAAGACAGTAGGGAAACAAGCTTGGGATTTGCAGGAGGGATGTAGGTAAGGCCCATAGATGCCCATTTCTTCATCAGCAACAGCTGTGCATATGTATGTAATTTAGTGTGACATTTGAAACCTTCCACCCCTGAGAGAGAGGTGTCAGGACAACAATAATACTTGTTGTACAGCCAATTGTAATTGATAGTTTCCATGTCCAGCAGACATGTGTGCGGAATGGGCAGCTATGCATGGGGCGTAATTTTTTTGTGGGTACAGAGTGCCCTTTTTTTTTTTTTTTTCAGGTGAGAGTGGTATGTCAGGTGAAGGAAGTCGGTACAGCTGGGGAGGTAGGTTGAGTAGGTAAACAGACAAGACAAACAAGATGCATACAGGGGCGGTGTATGACACGTGTGGGGGAGTTACACAATTAACGGTGATGGAGGTTTGGATATCCAGAGCCCATGAGCCCACAGATGGCAACAGTGGAACTGATATCCCCACCCATAGGCAGTTGCCACTGTTCCTTCACTGCCCAGGAAGTGGGTGTGCTGGGGGCTGTGTAGGCTGGGCAACAGGCATGCCCATAAGTTGTGCCACCCGTGCCTCAAGCTGGCGTAGGGGCTCAAGAACAGAGTCCTGAATCTCCCTACGCACCACAGTCCGGATGCTACGGAGGGTGAGTGGTGGTTCTCCTCCGGCCACACTTGCAGAGGGGGGGCGAGCCCCATCCCCTGCAGTGCTTCCACCCGCAGGTGGCACAGGGCCACCGGAGGAGGGTCCAGACTGGGCACTAGTGCCAGGTGCACTCACCAGCTGAGGTGGGAGAGGTGGGTCCGCTGGAACCCGCCTTCCCTGTCGTCCTATGTTTTGCATTATGTCATGACAGTTTGGGTTAGTGACATATAATACCATTCACAATTAGTTGTAACAGCATGCATTAGTATTCCCATTAACCAAACACCCAGATATTCACACCATTGAACAGCGAGCATAACACATGCATAATTTGAACAGCAATACACAGTCCAACAACATGCAGGGTTGATTGATGGCAACAGGCCATCAGGTTTGGATATATGAACAGGGCAGATGCATCAACGGACATGCAAATATATATGACCCAACAGGACAAACGTCCAGGGGTGTTAATTGTGATTGCACATACCATTTTCACGTGGAATGGGTTATATGTGGTTATAGGGTGGGGTGAAGAAAATAATGTTAACACCTTTAAATACCAATACATATGCTGTACATTTCTAATAGCTGCACATATATACACACTACTGTTCTAACTACAGTTTCCAATATGATAACTACTTCAACTTGGTGATAGGACTGTTACTGCAACATCAATATACATTTTATTGTTCTTCATACACATTCATATCTAGCTTTGTTCAGCTACATCATCCTGCTACATTTGCTTTATATAGCTATAGCCAAGTGTGGATGTTTGGTATATCAGACAATCATATTATCTGCTTATTGCAGACTGAGAGCAACATATCCAGATTTTGGGATACACATTCCAGATGCAGCAACACTTTGAACAGATTTTGCTGTTTGGTTTGGATTCTCACATGCATTTCATTCTGTACTGACTGCAGTATACTTTATTCAGGGGTTATTACTACTGTATTGCTGGATTCATGACACTTTCTCACACTCTCTCACTTGTTTTCATTTTACTATTCAGGATGGTACTTACTTCTAGGCTTTATTGACATGTTTTACCTGTAGTTATTACAATCCTTTCCAGCAGTCTCACTTCTGTCATGTTTCAGTATTTCAACAGGGATATATTTCACACATGTGATTTCATCATCTTCTGCAGCTATACTTTTCAGCCTGCTGCAGGTTGTGTACTATTTTCTTACAGGTGGGGCATTTTTATTTCAGAATTTATGTCAGACATTTTCATTTTTCTGTTTGGCTTACAGGCTGCAACACACTTTTGTAATCAAGCAATACTTGCAAACACTTTCACACTGTTACTTGCACATTGTATTCCTTAGTGACTACACTGCACTCTTTTGCTGACTGTCATACTTTTATATTTCTTTACAGTTACTGGTAGTGGATTACTGACCTGCCTGGTGGCGGAACCGCACCAGCCTATCGCCATAGGCTCTGCGGTTCGCAGAACGGACACCTGCAGCTGTAATATAAATGAAGTAATATTGGAATACACATCTCCATAATATCAGCTAGTTTAATTTCTTACATACATAATTAAATGTAACTTACTCAGTAGTGGGGCATTGGGCATTTGCCAGGCCTCCTGGATCCAAAGGTTCAGTTGGTCCTGCTTGCGTCTCTTCAGGTCCGCATGGTGGTGACGGACCTGCTCACCAGTCCTTGGAATCCCTGTGGCACTGGTGAGATCATGAGCCAACCGGTCCCACGCCTCAGCCCTGTATGCTCCCCAGAGGACCTGGCCCTGCATGAGTTGGACCTTATGATTGTGGACTAGGAGCCAGACCATGTACCTGGACTCCTCAACGCCCCACCTCTGTGCTCGAAAGCAACTACCCTCTCCTACTCCTGTCATTCTGCCTGCAGTTCAGTTCTACAATCGTTTATGCTGTGTATTCCTGCCTATGGGGCTTATATAGTCCATTTTTCCCGCACATATCTGTGATTGGCCATTTTGGAATTGTATCAACTTCAGTAAACCTGCATTGTCATGCTCCAGTTTGTATTCATTCCTATATATTAGCTATTATTGCATTCATAGGTACTGCTGTCATGGCTTAGTGGTTCAGTACTTTGACTATGGTGTATAGTATCCTGGGTTCGAACCTGGCCACTACTTTTTATTTTTTATGACTGTCTAGACAAGCTGAGGGGTGTGTCTGTGTAAAGGCAGTTTTGATACGGCTTGCTCAACGTTGCCCGTCAGTTAGCTTGTTTGCATGGTGCGCAGCTCCGCGCTAACGGGGTATGCTGGTTTAAGCCTCATTTGGCTATCAGCACGCATATTACGCTCAGCTCAACTAGGGGCACATAGTTTCAGTGTGTTAAACCACTACTCAGCTACGGGCACTCATTTTGTACCAGTTAAACCACTGCTCACCTACGGGCAGATGCACTCACCCTGTTAAATTGTAGCTCAGCTATGGGCACATCTGGCATTTTTTATTGTTTTATTACCTCACATTTGTTCAATATCAATAGGCTATTTCATTACATTTTACATAAAATGTGATTTTATGTGTACATATTTGTCAGGGACTTGTTTCGTGTTTATTTTGCTAAAAATAAAAATTGGTGTTGTGGGGGCTCGAACCATGAATGCCTGCTCTTCAGCCAACATCTCTACTGCTACGCTCTTGCTTCTTGGCTTGCTTTGCATATTTAGTTCTTATATGCTTTTCCACTAACTGCTAACTGTAGCTGCGCTACGGGCATGCCCGCGCAAACGAGCGCACTCACAGTTAAACATCTTTACAATTTAAAAAAAAATTATGTGATGTTCATTTGTACATTTTATGTTCGTAGTCTGTGGGGACATGTGTTGTGTTGTGTTTATTCACATTTCCATGGACTCTGTCATGGGTGTTTACTTTGGGCACTTTTACTCTTCTGGGGGCGTGTCCGCTTACAGGGCTCGGCCTACGGACACGCCCCCTACTGTCTTACACGGACCGTGTAAGCCTTAGGTGTGATTCAGCATGCTCTCATGAATATGCAGAGCATGCTGACATCACTCCGTTTAACTGCAGCCTCCGTGTATGAGTTATAACTCTTACACGGAGGCTTCGTGAATCCTGCCAATATTTTGTAGTTGAGTAAGTGAAGTTTGAGTTTTTCTTTAAAGTGGGATGGGTGAATGATGGAACAAATGTTTCTTGGGAGTTTGTTCCAGGCTTGGGGGACGGCGTGTTAATATAGGAGTTTGCCAGCTATTTTTTTGGGGTAGTAGATTTGTAGTAGTTGCTGATTAGAGGTAGGAAGTCAACCCAAAATAGTTAGCAAAGCTTCAAAGAATTTGAAGAGTTTTTTTTTTTTTTAACTTAGGGGAATGAATAAAGAGAGTTTTTCCTACGGGAGAACAAGCAAGGTATTTCCAAGATTGTTTTTTTTTTTTTTGTATAGGTCCCATTTTTTTCTGCAAATATTGGTATGAAACCCATAATTTCCTTCCCTTTATAACTTGCATCATGTAATCTAACCAAAAAGTATGTTAGCAATCCAGGCTTCAGTATACATTGTTCTGACATCTACTTTAGGAAGGAGCACCGCCCCATTATGGGATTTTCTCTTCTTACACTATTTAATTTCTTCAAATCTTTTGTGTTTGTTTTTAATATCATGACAAGAATGGACTCCATTCCTAAGTCAAAGCATGATTAAAGTTCATGAAATTAGCATTATTTCAGTCTTTGATGTCAGCCAGTAGTGCTCTTTGCAGCACCTGCAATGTGCCCAGTAATGACTACTTCTGCAGTTCATATGGATTTACATGTATTGACAACATATCTAAATGCGATTGCAAATTCTTTTTTATAAGACCCATTGCTCCTGCTACTTATGGAACTGTCTAGTTATCTTTCTTCCACATTGCTCTCATTTCTGGTTGCATATCCTGATATTTTATGACTTTGTGTCTCTCTGTGCACAAGACACTGTAGTCACTGGATGTGGCAATTTCAATGATCAATTCCACTCTTGTCTTTTTTTCTTGGGCCACTATATCCAGTTTTCTAGCATCTGTCTTTTGAACTGTTGGTAATGGATGATCCCATGTGATGTAGACTTCTTCATTTTCTATGACGCTTTGTGGCTCATGTTTTGTTTTTTTGGCCACTTCAATACCATAATATTTGCACAATCCCCAGTGCAATAGTCTCACCACATTATTATGCCTTTCAGTATACAGTCCTTCTGCCATTAGTATGTCACAACCAGCAATGTGGTGTGCAACTGTTTCCAATTTGTTTTTACAAAACCTAAATTTGCCTGTTTCCCCACATGTTCCATGGACTTTATAAACCAACGTGTACACAGCCCACTATCTTGAGCCACCAATATTAACCTTTCATCTCTTGGTTTGAATTCACCTCTCCTTAACCATTCCTGTGTTCATTCCTGATCAACATGAGGTTCTTCCAGACGTTTTCTATACTTGCAACTATATTTCTGCTTTTTCCACATTTCTTGCCTTTTCGTCTGATCCTTAACCTTATATTCTTTCTTTTGTTTCTTGGCACATTCAGTTGCTGCCTGATTTTTATCTACTTCTGATTTGATTTCCATTCCTGCTTGATGCCGATAAGCTTCTACTAGATTAGTCATCTTAGATTTATTCTCCTCATGTTTCAAAACTTTCACTACCTTTTGGTCTTGTGAGGTCAGCAGATATGTGTAGAGTCCCACAATTGCAGATCTATACCTATAATCAATTTCAAGGAGGCCCATCCCTCCTTCGGAATGGGGAATACATAATCTTGATATGCACTGATTTTTATAAATCATTTGGTGAGCATGAAGCATCCTTTTTGTTTTCCTATCTAATCTATCCAACACATTTTGGAGCCAGTCAATCACTCCAAAACTGTAAGTTACGACAGGAAGAGCAAATTGGTTAATAGCCTGGATTTTGTTCCTAGATGTCAATGTTGTTTTTAGGATTACTTTAAGTCTTCTGAAGTATTCCTTACTAAGTTTTACATGCATTTGTTTATGTTTTATTGTTGATCCTTTATCAGTTCCCAAATATTTATACATTCCTTCCTACTCAAGTTCTTTTATATCACATTCTTGTCCCAAACTGATGTTTCCCTGGCATTGCAGTTTTCCTGCTTTAAAGGTTGCTTTAGCACATTTATCAAGACCAAATTACATTCTTAAATCATCTGAAAAAGTTTTGGCAACTTGCATTTGCTCTTTCAGTTCCTCATCTGATGAGCTATACAGTTTTAAATCATTGACAAATAGCGGGTGAGATGTCTGTCCACTTTGTTGTTTTCTAGGAGCCAGATTACAGCCATGGCCTAAGCTGTTGAGTAAACAGCTTAATGGATTAAGGGCAAGGCAGAATAATAACAGTGACAGAGAGTCACCCTGGATTATCCCCTTTTGAATTTTTATCCCTGGGATAACAATTTGTCCTTCATCATAGCTTAATTGCAAAGTGGCCTGCCACTGTTTCATGGTCACTGTAATGTAGTTGACCAGTGTGGGGTGTATCTTATACATTTTTAAGCACTCATTTATCCATGAATGAAGGATGCTATCAAATGCTTTCTTGTAGTCAATCCATGTCATAATTAGATTCTTTCCCTATTTACAATTCTCCACTATGACTTTATTTAACAACGGATGATCCTTTGTTCCATATGACTTTCTTTTATTGCTCTTTTGTTCTACTGACATATTTGAGTTTTTTTCTAAATGACAATAAACTCTGTCTGCATCAATTCCTGTGTATAGTTTATACATCGTCAGAAAGCAAGTTATTGGTCTATAATTGTTAGGGTAACTTGCAGGTTCACTCTTAAGTAGGAGCATTGTTTTTGCTGTTGTTAGTCAGGTTAGTGTCTGTTCTGGGTACGCATATAAATAGTTCCTACTCATGGCTAAATCTTTGTGCAAAGATGTTAATATAGTACCAAGTTAGATAATTTAAGTAAATTAATGTTGAAATATCGGACCCTTGATATTGAAAACAAGTATTTGAATGAATGCATTGGTAGGGGTATAGTCCCTAAGGGGCTACAGGTTTGTAAATTTTCAAATAATGTCCAAGTGGGATCAGTGTTTCATAATGAATTGATAGAATTGTTTAATAATTGTGGACTAGACATTCTTAAACTTATAATTAAAGAAAATGTCAGATGTCATATTTACAGAAGGAAATAAACAAACTCGACCAATGCATTAAGGATGACTTGATATTTACTATAAAAGAAGAACAAGATAAATATTTTAACATAAGGGGGGAGATAGATAGTAAATGCACAGACATAGTGCAGAGAAATTTAAAAAGTTAGAGCGTGATACACATGAGTACAAAAGTGGTATTAGTTACCCTAAGCCACATACTACAGGGTATACAAGGAATAATTATGGCTTTAAACAAGTTAATTATGTTAATCACAAAGTCAATATGAGTGACGATAACTAGTATGAAGAAGAAACATATGCTCATGAAAAATCCCCCCCCCCTGTAGATCTGAAAGACTGATGAAAAAATCAGGGTATCAGGAATCAAATTTTCATTGGAGGGGGGAGAAGGGGGAGAGGGAGATATTAAGTTATACCCATCCCACCAATAATGTAAGTAATGAGATAACAGTTGACGGTGTTAAGCACATTTTTAACCAATTTTGTATTTACAATTTTAGTGATATTTTATTAAAGAAGGAACATTTTAGTTTGTTATTAAAGGGCTTCAAATTTATCCCATATAGGAAAGGTGAGCTCACCAAAACTTTGTTAGATATTAAATTATTTTTAAGGAAGGTTAACTTAGGATTAATACTACCCCCCAGTAGTAGGGAAGTGGACCAGGGTCTGAGACGAAGAACAGTTTACAACCCATCCCTCCACCCACAGCTCAAAAATTTGGAAAATATTATTGAAAGTGAACTTAGGAATAAGTATAGGAAAGTTAGATTTAGACCCAATTTGAGTGTAAAAGAATTGTGAATTACTTAATGTGTTGAAATCTAACCCTAATATTAGAGTTATGAAACCAGATAAAGGTGGAGGAGTAGTTATCATGGATAATATTGAGTACAAGGGCAAAATGAATTTAATTCTAAGGAATGAGGATAGATATCTTAATGTATCTAAAAATGAGTTAAACATTGCCTACAATAAAATTGACATATTTTTGAATGATATGTTATATGAGGGACTTTATGAACACAAAATGTTTGCATATTTAAAAGTGGATAAACCTAGGGTACCCACAATTTTTGGAATCCATAAAACCCACAAGAATGAGAAGGACCCCTCTTCCCCCTTTAAGACCTATAGTTTCAGTGGAGGGTTCTAAAACATATCCACTTGCTAAATATGTAGATACTAAATTAAAGTGTTTGTGGACAAAGAAGGAATCTATTTTAAAAGATTCATGGGACCTTCTTAAGGTATTATCTGATGACCTTTATTGTCAAGACCTAACATTTATTACTATAGACATTATTGACTTATTTTCCAGTATCCCCCATTCTTCTGGGATGGAAATGTCTGAAGAAATGGTCTTTGATGATCACAATCTGCTCCACAATGACAAAATTGTATGTGCAGCCCTAATGGATTTGATTCTTAAACATAACTTTCTTTGCTTCAATGGGGAAATTTATCAACAGATTTGTGGAGTTGCAATGGGTGCAGCCTGTGCCCCTACTTATGCCAACCTTGTGTTGGCTAAGTGGGAAGTAAAATATATTTTAAATTCTGAATATGCCTCCTGTTGGACCCTCTATTGGAGATTCCTAGACGATATAGTTATTTTATGGACAGGAAGTGTTGAAAAGTTAGAAGAATTTAAGATTTATATGGAAGAAACTACTGACTTCCTTAAATTTACATTCAATACTTCCAAAGAAAGTTTACAATATTTGGATGCAGAAGTTTATAAAACAAATGGGAAGTTTGAAACTAAGATATTTAGGAAACCCACCTTTTGCAATTCCTTTCTGCATTATCAAAGTGCACACCCCCATTATTGTAAGAAAAATATAGTAAAGGGTCAATTTGTAAGGGGAAGTTGTATGACTAGTTTAAACACTGACTTCCAGATTGAATGTGACTTGTTAGAGAAAATGTTTTTGGAGAGGGTTACCCACACAATTTTATTAATAAAATGAAAGAAGAGGTTATGAAAGGAAGAGCTCACAAGTTTAAACCAATTTGAGGAAATATAGTATATGTCCATCAGGACACGCCCTTGACAAGTGATATTTATGATAACACTACCTTCCAACAAGCATTAGTATTGGAATACAATGCTCTTAATAATGCTACCAAAAAATAGTTGAAAAAGAATGGAATAGATTTTTGGCATTTACAGACTTGGAAAAAATATCAGATCTTCCTTTTAAGGTAGTATACAAGAATTCACAAAGTTTTAAGAATATATTGGGGCATGGAAATATTAACAAATATAACAAGAGAAGAAAAGGAACATATAAGTGTGGACATTGTCCAAAATGTGCAAACATTATGAATGCAAACAAAATTTATTTAGAAAGTAGGGAAAGATGGATAGAAAGTGAAGGATACTACAACTGTGAGACCAAGGGGATAGTATATTTAGCTGTGTGTTCAGAATTACTTCATTTTATGTTGGAAAGTCAGAGAGAATATTAAAGAGAAGAATTTATGAACACAAATATGACACTATAACAAAAAAGGAAACTAGTGCTTTATATAAACACACTATTATATATCCATTGTTCCAATTTTAAAACTAAGATCTGCATAACTTTAGAAATAGGGTTGCACTAAGCACTTTATTCAGCAGATGACAAGACATTTCTTCCTGCTCACTTAAAATATAACAGGTTTTAAAATATTTATGAAGTTGTTTTAGTATATAATAGTTATTCATTTGATTTGAATTAAATGTATACCAATCTATTTTAAATTAATTATTTGAGAATTTTATTATCAAGCATCTATTTAATGGAGAAACATAATATCAGTATATGTATTTAGTGAATATAACTAATGCAAATATTAGAATGTTCACTGTCTTTTTAAATTTTTAAATTCAGATCTTGAATGGGATTGGGTGCATTTGTATTAATTAGATGATATAAAGGTTAATTGATGAAATCACTGGTTATCTGATGAAGTCAGGAAACCTAGACGAAAACACATGTTGTGTAAAGGCGTTCATGTGCTTGTTGCTTGCTGCACTGCTACAGAGTATTTTATGTGGAATATCTACATTTTTGGAATAAATCTACTTTGAAATTTATCCTCGTTCGTTCTACCAGCAGTTTTGGCACTTACAATAGTTGCAAAGATGTTAATACTTTTAACCAGAAGTTAGGTACTGCATCTGGGCCTGGGGTTTTCCAATTAGAGGCTTTTCTTAACTTTGTTTCAATCTGTCTAGCTGTTACTTCATCCCATTTCATATCCTGTACCTTTAAACTTCTTATTCTTTCTTTTACTTCTTCTATCCATTTAGCATCTTTGTAATGTTCCACAGGAATTTCATAGATACTTCTCCAAAATGTATCCATTTCTTATTTTTTGGCAGACTTTCAAATCCTTTTACCTTATTTCACATTTCTCTATAAAACCTTTTTGGTTTACCAATAAATTGCTTATTTTGCACTTTTACTTTATATTTATCTTCGTATCTTCTAAGTTTTTCCACCTGTGCTGAGATTTTTAATTTGTTATTTGCGATAATGGATGATAGATCCTGGTCTGTTGTAATACTAGGCATTGCTTTTATCACATCTATCTGTCTTAGTATTTTTGTTGATCTGTTCCCTCTTCTATAGTCTTCTAGCAGTGACACTTCTTGTCTTAGGTGCCTTATACTTTTCTCTATTTGATATTTCAGTGATGGTATTCGATTTCTCCCCTTCCTTTCTCTCACTACCCTGTGTTCTTGTGGTAGAACTTTATCAGTTATTAATTTAGCTGTACAGTAATATATCCTGTTTACTTCTGTTATATTGCATGGATGTCTATGAACAGTCCTAATTACTGTGTTCATTTGTTTAATCAGACTTATGAATTTTTGGGTTTTATTAACCTTCTGCAGTCTATTTCTTTCACTGAGCTTGATATATATGTCCAAGCCTATTAAATCAAGTAATTCTTCTCTTAACTCATTTTATTCCAAACTGAGGGCACATCCCTTATTTTCTGTTTCCTGAGGGCATTCTATAGAAGATTCTATAGAATCTTCCTGTGACACAGTTTCATCAATTTCATTCTGTACCATCTGTTGCTCTATCATATGGGAACTCACTGGCCTATCACTCCACTACATTGACTGCATAAGAGTTTCCACAGTTTCCTGTTCCCCCCCTTGCTGTCTAGCTTCAAATGAATGTTTATACTAGTTTCCTGTGGAAGGCTCCAAACTATCTTCATATGGCACCTGACCAATTGCTTTCTGTTCCACTGGTTCCCCCTTTATTTGGATATCCATTGCTCTATCCTGTTGTGGTGGTTTCTGAATTAGATTTTCTACACTAAATCCTTCAGTTTACAGGTATTCCATAACCTCAGTTTCTATTTCTTTAAGTTCTTAATTACTAATCTCCTTTTCTACTTTTCCTCTTTGTCTTCTTATTTCTTGCATTGTAATGTTTTACATGTCTGGATTCCTTTGTCTGTATTTCTTTTCAGATATATTTGGTGCTGCTCTTTTTGTATTGGTTAGTTTTTCTTTCTTCTTTGCATAAATATTGCACAATATTAATTAGGGTTGCCACCTTTTAAGTAGGCCAAAGTGGGATATAGGGGTGTGGCCAGTGTGACACTGGCCACACCATCTACCTTGACGTCACCACAGGAGAGTGAAGGAGATGCTGTTATGGGTACGACGAATGGCTGCTGGAGTGGCTAGCTATCTGCCTAGCTGGCTGCTGGAGTGGCTGGTTGGGAGGCTGCTGGAGTGGTTAGCTGGCTGGCTGCTGGACTGGCTAGCTGCCTAGCTGGCTGCTAGAGTGGCTGGTTGGGTGGCTACTGGAGTGGTTAGCTGGCTGGCTGCTGGAGTAGCTAGCTGCCTGGCTGGCTGGCTGCTGGAGTAGTTAGCTGGTTGGAGGGAATAGCAGCTAGATGGATGAATGACTGGATGGATGGCTTGATGGATGGATGGATGGGTGCCTGAATGAATGGATGTCTGGCTGGATGGCTGGCTGGCTACATGAATGGATGGCTGGCTGCATGAATTAATGGCTGGCTGGCTGGCTGGATGGCTGGCTGGCTGGCTGGCTGGATGAATGGATGGCTATCTTGCTGTCTGAATGGATGGATGGATGGATGGATGGATCATTAGAAAAAAAAATCTTGGTCATTTTGTTTGTGGCTGTAAAAGCACTTAAAACAAAGCACTCCTACAGCCGTGATCTTTGCAGAGCTCCTCCTGCCCCAGTCCCCACCACTTTCATGAATTGCAGCCAATTGCTGCGCAAATTAAAGCCCCCAGACCTAACAGGCAGCAGGTTTGCCTGCAGGTCTGGGTTGGTGACGTAACTGAATTGCCATAGAAAAGTCGGAAGTAATTGTGACTTTTCCATGGCAATTCAGTGTGATTGAAAAGCGGGACTTTTCAAGTCCCACTACTTTGCACAGCAGGCAACGGGATGAGGCAACTCAACCCGTGAGTGCCCTGGTAACAACAGGATGGGTGGCAAACTTAATATTAAATCTCTTTTCTTTCCCTCGTCCACATTTCTTCATCAAATGTTTTCAGATCTTCCTGTTTCTCTCAGCTTTGTGGACTCACATCATCTTGCTATGATGTAACCTGTGTTAGACTTTTTACATCAAATCCTTCACTTCTCAGGCACTCCATAACTTCAGCTTCTTTTTTTTTTAACTTCTACTTTACTGAACTTCTTTTCTATGTTCCATTTGTGATATTATTTTTTTATTGTGAAATTTTCTATATCTGGATGCTTTTGCCTGTATTTCTCTTCAAATATCTTCGGGGCTGCCTTCTTTACATTTATTAATTTGGCTTTCTCCTTTGCATAAATATTGCACAATATCAAATCTCTCTTTCCCATGTCCACATTTCATTTTTATACTTTTCAAATATCTCTTAGTTTTGTTGTTTATATTTTCACACTTCCTCAGATGCTTCTTTTTCCAAACAGATCAAGGTTTCTTGATCTATATATGGTTTTGCACAATGTGTTGTATTAATGAGCACAAATTTTAATTTGAAACTTCTGACAGTTTTTCTTCCATAAGTATTTTTCTTTCCTTTAATTTCTGCCGTAATCATTTTGTATATCTTGCATCTTTAAATTCTGGGCTTTTTGCATAATTGTAACAATATATAATTTATTTCTTATCCTCAATAGTCCACTTTACCGTCTTTATGGCTCTTCTTTGGCCTACCAGTTTTTGTGATTTTTGTGGACTGCTATTTCCTTCTACAATGGGGGGGGACTTCCTCCCCCTGGGCCTGGCCTGGCCCCATTGTAGAAATGTTTCTGTAGTTTAAGGATTCTACACTGTCATCTTTTCCAGTCCTGGCACCAGTGTGCCTACCAGGATTGTGTTTCCATATTTTGAGGATTCTACACTATCTTTTCCAGTCCTCACACCAGTGCACCTACCAGGATTGGGCACTTTTTTATCATGGGTCTTGTGCACCCAGTTATCTTTTTTAGTTTTTGACCTACGTCTGTCCATGATATATGCTATATAAATACAGTCTATATATCAGTGTCGCCTTGGTGAGATTTTGTGAAAACAGGGTCCACCTCATCAAAGTACTCACCAAGACTCGAGGATGAATTAAATTTCGGCACTACTACTGTCTTTTGCTTGCTGACTTTTTATCTCTCCATTTGGATCCTGAATTACACCCAAGTGACAAGCATTATGTTACATAAGACCTTTAATGCACTCCAATTCTCCCAAATGTATTGCCATCTCTGCAGTCCTACAGGGAGTTCCTTGTCAAAACAAGTCACAACTCAAGGGCTAATACACAATCCTTCTAGTTTCCCCAAATAGTGGACCTGGTCAATATACTATAAAGTCTCCACTCTGGAATGTCTAGTACAAATCTCTGTACTGGGGTCTTGGTGGAAAATCCACCATTCACTGCCTAAAGTAAATAAGCAATTCTAATATAGGTGTTAATCCTATATACACCAGAAATATGTCCATAAAGGTAAAACAGCAATGGAACTACAGACATATTCACCAGACTGATTCATCACATGTGCTGAAACCTCATCTTATACCACACATGTATCTTCAGAACAAGCTTATGCCAAGCCATCCTTCAGATTTAATGAAATCATTTGATTTATACAATGCCCAAATACTTAGCATTGACCCATGGTCCTCTTTAAAAGAGCTGTCTTGTATGCTGTCAAGACCTTTATCTTACTCAGATTTAATGTAAACCTGAGATCCCAATGAATTCCCTTAGAACATCTTTAACATTTTAGCACTGAATACTGGGCTTTGTAAAAGCACAATACAATCATTATCAAATATCAAAGTACATGCTTACAGCGCAAACAGAACCCAGCCACATAGCAATCCAGCTTGAGTCAAAAGTTGGTTGAAGGGTTCTACAACTAGGAGAAATAGTGAAGGTGACAGAAGACAACCTGTCTAGACCCTCTCTTCAAGGCAAAGGATTGTGAGAATAGGCTATTTGTTAGAACTCCTGCCAGTGGTGCTCAATAAGCAACTTGTATGTTTCCCCTGAAATCCAATGTGAGCTCCATATGTTCTAAGAGTCTCCAAAAGTAATACCAGAATATAAAATCAAACACAATGTCAAAGACATATAGATGCAAAGTTCTTACATAATTCAGGCTGGACCTATCATTTAGAAATCCTGTTTGTGTATGGAAGATGAGGTAAGGCATACGAGGCTTAAGCCTATTTGCCAATACATGCGCATAATGCTCGATGTCAACATTTAGCATAGCTATTTTTCCCAGTTTCAGTAGCACTATCATGGTTGCAAGCATGAAAGAATAGTTCCAATCTCCCCACACAAAAATGCTAGAAAAGCTTCAGTAAAAGCCCTTTAAGTCCATTTTAAAATTTCATAAACATCTCTGTTTTCAGATCATCAGGCCCTTGGGCTTTACCTCAAGAAATACTAATTAGTTTTTATGTCTTCAATCTCAGTAATACAATTTGACAGCTTAAAAGCTTGTAAATCTGTAAGCTTGGGTAAATTATCCTTCATTAACTTAGGTTCTCTGGCATTTGAGGTCCCTCTTCTGTCATATCTCCTTTTAAAATACACTCTTGTAATTAACAAACATCAGATTAAGATCCCTGGACGTTGGTACTAACTCTATCATATGGTTCATGGACCCACCTTAAATCCACTGAATTCTCTTATGCTTTAATAGACCAGCAGTGCCTGATCCATGTATTACCTAACGCCAGAATGAAAAGAATGATCTATGCAAATGCAGCTGTGCTTTTTATACATTCAAAGATCTGTAGAGATTCTAGGTCCACTGAGTCCTATGACCATTTATGCCTTAGCAGTACCCTCCCTCAGACTACACCTCTGTTCTCCAGAAGGGCCATACCATTGAATCCCAGAGAAAATGTATGGATACCCATCCAGTCATCTAACTTATGTTTAAAGAAAGATGTTGAATCACTCTATTTAACATACAGGGGAAGTTTATTCCACAAGTTTGGAAGGTAATGGGTTATAAACATGTCCCTGCATTGTATTTTATTAACTGTTGGTTCAGATTTTGGTTCCTGGTTCTAGCATTGGTGGAGATATTAGGTTTGTATTGAAACAGGAGACCCAGGACAATCCGATCTCTAAAGCTACTGTAAGCAAGATGGGTATCTCTGTACAAAAGTCTATATAACACACTGAATAAAATGGTAGACCTTCCAGCCTCTCTTTATAGATAGGTACTTTAGAACTACTCTACTATCTTTTTTATTAAGAACCTTTTGGTTCTTTCTAATTGTCTGATATGTTCAGTGAGATATATCCCAAAGTGGACATTGATCAGTGCTGAGTATAAAGGAGTGATTACCTCTTTAGATCTTGATTATATTCTTTTGTCAAATACCTGCACTAAATAAAATAATTTCCTGGGAACTACTGTCCCATGATGGTCAAGAGAGGTATCTTTCACCTCATATATCTAAACTCCTAATTACATATTCATTTTGTAGTGTTGTGTAGTCTATACTGTGTAATGAAGGAATGGATTGTCTATTAAAAGTGCTGATATTACAGTTTTTAATATTTAGTTTGAGCACATTTTAAGTACACCAAGAGATTATTAGGGTGAAATCATTCTAGAAGGCATAGCTGTCATAAGGTGACTTAACAACAACCCCTAGTTTGCAGTCATCTGGAAACTCTGTAAACCACAGGTGCTGGACTCTTCTGAAGATCTAAAAAGTAAACACCAAAAAAGGAGAGGTTCCAGTACAGAGTCGCGAGGGCCACCAATGATGACTTTCATACTTTCTAATGAGGTGCCTGCAACTCTCACTGTGTGAGTTCTTTCTTTCATTAGTTTGTTTTGCCACATATAGGTCAATTTAAAAAAATGGATTCTGTAAGATAACTAACATACACAACATGTAGTTTACTACCCAAAAAATACTCCGGAGTTGTAAAATATCAGAATGCATGATAAATCGGGTCTATATCAGAACATCGAAGTATTAAAACTTAGAATGTTTTGATATTGAACACTATTCAGTGAATGCTAAGAATAGCGAAGCTGCAGAATAGCAAATTTTTTCCTCGGGAAAGAATTCAGTTGGCCATCTCTGTGGCTTTGTTATTCTTAGAGCTGTGGTGGAAAGTTATGGGTTGGTTATAGGTAAGTGTGCAATTGTTTGCATGTTAGGGTTAGGGATGGGTTAAGTGAGTTAGGGTTAGGGCGCAGGTTAGGTGTGTGTGCGATAATGACAGACTTTAGGGTTAGGGGTGGTTTAAGTGAGTTAGGGTTAGAGCGCGGGTTAGGTGAGTGTGCGATAGTGACGGACCTTAGGGTTAGGGTTTGGGTTAAGGTAAGTGGATAGATAGTAGTGTATGTTTAGTTTAGTGTAGCATTAGATGTAGGTATTTAAGTGTATGTTTGTGGTTGCTGTTTGTTTATTTGATGTTCTTGTGTTGTGTGTATGTGTTTCGGAGCAGCAAATTTTTTCCATGGGAAAATAATTCGCTGTTCTGAATGTTCAATATTTTCATGTTTAGATGTTTTGGGGCCGATGAAATAGCATTCACTATTTTCATCTTTCAATAACATGATATAAACATGATAAATCAGCCAAAGAACACTCCAAAGACAAACCAAACAATAAAAACAATTTAATATCCTTCACATAAGCATTTTCATTCTTAACCAGAACTTCATCAGAACTGAAGTGTAACGAGTCAGCACATTAAAATATACATAAGTGCACGGATGTCATTATTCTCTTTACCAATAGAAATCTCCATAGATAAACATTTCCTGAAACCCTCCTTTCCTTTAATTATTTCCAATCTAAGAAAAAAATCCTATATTTAGCCATCATCCCTATAAATATTCCATTTTAAAAGTTAATGAAAAAATGATATATACAAAGTATGAAAATATAAAAAGTCATTCAAGTTTAAACATATTTTCATTCTATGTGCATCCCCCTCAGCACGTGGGCAATCAAAACAATCAACATCTGCCACAACAGGCAGTGGTAAGCCGAAGGTAACATTGTTTGGACTAGTAGTATCCGTGTATCCAAAATATTGTTGTGAATATTTTTACCCAACATTATATTGTTATAGTTTTGCTGCTCACATCTTAAGTACACTAAGAAAACATGGTCATTTAGACTTGGTACAATGATGACAGTAGTCTAAGTTGCCATAGCAAGTCTTTATATTCTAATGTGGACTCCCAAGGCCTCCTTCTTGGATATTTTGTTATGTTTTCTATTTAACGGCAAAATTACTTCTACCTCAATAGTTCAACTCATGTCTAAATAGAGCATTATTCTCATTTTGCTTGCTAACATCATAATGATGCTCCTAGCTTCTGTTTTAAGTATTAAAAAATGCAATTTTGACATATAGCCACATAGATAACATCAAATGCTCCACAATTGGCCCCACACCCCAATTCTATCCATTCATTCCCATCATATTCAATGGGTGCACTATCCCATTCATATATATATATATATATATATATATATATATATATATATATATATATATGTATACTGACACTGCTTACGCTTCTCCCACTTTGTAGTACTTGGTGCATTAGTACTTGGCTATGACCACTTACTTTGTCAAATACTTTGTTTTCATTATCAAATTTATCCCTTAATTTAACAACATGTTTGTGTGGTAATAGGGAACTGTGGCCCAACGTCACTGTTAATATCTCATTTAATTTAAGAAATAAACCATTTTTTACAAATTTCCTCCTTAATGAGGGTAGAATCAGTACCAAACCTTAAAATCATGGCTTTTCAAAACCACCTTTATTCTGTGACTCTCCACTTGTGTTTCTAATATTAACTCCCTCAAAATTACTTAATAGAGGGTAAAATGTATTTCTTCCCCTTCCTATGATAGTGTCTTTCACTATGGTACACACATTCAAGGCTATAACTCATCTCCAAAAACATATTCATTAGTGTTCGCCTTTCTCTGTTGAATGTTTCATTCTAATAAGTTATTCTTGGGAGTCTAATAAACTGCCCCTTTATTAAACTTTTTTTTTGAGTGTAGGGATCAAAACTCTTGTTAGCTTTCTAAAAAATGTTAGCGGTAAAACTCTTGTATACTTTGGTTATAGTCACATTTAAATAATTCACCTTATCCAATGTGTGAGTATATGTAAATGAAAAAAAATGCTGTCTGTCTGTAATGTGACTAATAAAGGCAGAAACCTTACTCTCATCTTTCCAAAAAATTACTATGTTATCCAAAATCCTATATAGAAAGACCAACTGACTATAACATTTAAAAAATGGTATTTTCCATCTTCCATCTCCCATCATGGAAGTAGATTTAAAAACAGCTTAATCTACAAGAATGAAATCACTTAAGTGAAGGATATTAAATTGTTTTTATTATTTGCTTTTGACTTTGGAGTATTCTCCATCACAGGTAGTTAAAGTTTTTGACTCTGGACTGTTCCTTGGCTGGTCCACAACATACTGTGCTTGTTGGTTATTTATAGCTTCTTTTCACAGAGATGGATAAAGGTTTTTGGTTTTAGATTTGTAAGATGACATCATGGATAATGATGCCAAAGGTCTTGGCTATGCCAAGATATTCCACATGTACTATATGGCCATTGTCCACAGCCTCCATCTACAGCCTCTATAACCTTTTTGAAAAAGTTTATCACATTAAATATACTGGATCTACCCTTCATGTAGCTAAACTCTTGGGGTGGTGTCAATTCCAACAAAGTTCTTGATATCACAATTTATGGAAAGAGTTATTATACATTCCATGGCTTTGCAGATGAGGCTTAAGGATGACAGGTTTGTCATTACCTTGATCAGTAGAAGACCACCCTTATGGAGGGCACCATCACTACAGTCCACCACTCTTTAGGGACAAATCAAGTAGCTGTACTTATAAACAGTTTTATGAGTGTGTCTGCAAGGATATATTTTACAATAGTAATTAAGCAACTAGGTATATTTTCAGGTCCAATGAAGGCAGTATTTTTGGTCTTTGTTATCACTTTTCAGTAAATTATCTTTAGAGATGATTGGATGAGTAAAGTATTCAGTAGAATTCATAATTATCTTTGTCTTCAGATATCAGCCTAAATTCATGGATTTCTTTACTGGACCTGATAATGTTTTTTATTTTTTTTGCATTATTTTTGATATTATCCATGAGAAGAGGGGTTTTGGATCTACCGAACAATTTAAGGAGATAATTTATTTTGCTGTATAGTTTATTTATGGCAGTGGGCCACCAAATTAATTACTTTTTGAATTTGCTATGATACTTGGTTTTGAAATTGGCTGCTATAGCACTATGCATTTTTCTCAATGAGTGTGAAATTCATTAATGAAGCCTGCTGCTATATTAAGTTCAGAGAAGGTGTGTTCAGAAATGAATTTCATTATTTCATCACAGAGTAGGTCAGGGTTAGTATAGTTATAGTGTTTAAATTCAGTAGAGTTCGTTGGAGGAACCTTTAGGATTTTAAAGAAAAAGGTCACAAGTTTATGGTCAGACTTCACTGTGGAAGGTGATACTAGAGGAGTTGTGCAAGAGAGGGATATTTGTAAGAATCAGGTCAAGAATGCTATGTCCTCTATTAGGTTTATTTATTAAGTGCTCAAGGAAATTTTTGTTTGTTAAATCTAGGAATTATGGAGCATATCCAGTATTAGAGATATACAGGTGCATGGGTGTATTGAAAGGCTGTTAAAGTAATCCAAAATAAGAGATGTTTTTGATAATAATGAGATCATTAAGAATACTGAGGAATCTTACTTGGTCATCGGGGTACACAAATGGAGTTCTGTAACAAGCTTATTAATTTTCATGCTGTAGGGCTTAGGGAGTCCTATGACAGTATAATAGCCTTCTGATTCCTAAAGCTATTGTAGCTAAATCGTATAAAAACTGCCTTCAGCTGCTTCATGACTGTTCTAATTTAACTGTCTGCAGAAGCCTAATCAATCTTTAGCCTTCTGATACAAGCTTCTACGTTTACATTTTATTGAGTCCCACCATATTTGAATACCACAAGATTTTACAGGATCAGTTTAAATCTAACTGTAGAAAACATTAGCTATGTCTACCACTAAAGAGTCTTCCTAGAATATCAAGAGATCCATACTTTATAGGTTCATAGGTTCATAGGTTGGTACTGGGCTATCTGCCCGAAGGCATATATTAGCCCAGCCACATTGTGCAGTATTCACCTCCCCTTTAGTAGTTCCCTAGACCCTTGTACTAGCAGCTAGTACCCTTGGCCCCTATCTAGTAGTGTTGTTGATGTGATCCCCGGTGTGAACTTTCTGTTACCCATCCACTCATCAAGGTTCCTCTTGAAGAGTGATAGTGAGGGTCTCTGTCTTATGTAGATCGGGACCCTGTTCCATAGTAAGGAAAGTCTCTGTGAAGGGAATCTATCCCTCCAGCATGTTCTATTCATTGTTGTGTTGAGGGTTATATCCCTAGAGCGTGTAGCTTGAGTAGATTTGGTTTTGCTAAGATGGAGCATGTTCAACAATTCTGGGTTGGACATGGCTCTGTACGTTAGACAGAGATCGCCTCTGAGAAGGCGGTATGCAACAGAGAACAGTTTTAGCTTTTTCAATCATACTGCATAGAGCAACTGTTTGAGGCCAGTAATCCTCTTGGTTAGGTACCTCTGTGGTCTCTCCAGCTGCTGGAGATGTCTAGCCAGGTACATTCCAATTGATGCATTGTACTCAATAATGGGTCTGATGAGGGAAGTTTAGAGGAGCACCATTATATCCTTAGATCTGATCAGATGGGTCACACAGAAGGATTTTCTAACCACTTTGGCAACATGGTTATCAAAGGAAAGCTGACTATCTACTTGGGTCCCTAGATCCCTTATTTCTTCTTCAGATTTCAGGGGATTACCTCCTATGATGTAGTTTGCGGGTACTCTGTTTTTTCCAAAGGGGATTACTACGCATTTTTTTTGTTTTAAGTTCAGTAATTCTATTTGCTACCCATAAGAAATTAAAAAAACACATAATCACTACATGATCATCAAGGGGAGCTGAATGAAAACTTGCACCACCTATTCCATGCAAGAGATCTTTCAAAGTCAACCAAGAGTCTATCTCTGTTCCATGCAAGAGATTTTTCATAGCCAACCAATAGTCTATCTAACTAGTGTGTTTATAGGCTGAAAAACATAAATAAATCACAACATCTGCTGCTGTGGATGCAAACAACTCCTGAAATCCACCATTTGAAGATTGACCATACATCTTTTAATTGCCCCCAGTGTCTTTAAGGGCCTCTTGCTATGGTGGCCAGTTTTATCCTTCACAAAATCTAAAGAAACATAGAAAACTTCCCCAATCAATAAGTTAGAATTTAGAAACACTCTAGCTGTTGTGGAAGAAAATAAATCTTCAAAGAAGACTGGGTAATTAAAATTAGACCCATACAAGAGTTGTACTGTTACTAAGGTATAACCTGTATTAAAGGTTACCATTGTTGCCTCAGCATTGTCAAGCTACTGCAACTCCTGAGGTTTCAACCCCCAAATTTGGCTGATTAGGATTGCAATCACAGCTTTTATTTAAATATGAAGGTCTAAAAATTTTCATATTTCTGTACTGCTTTCAATATTCTAGAAAGGAACTTTTTGCCTTATTGTAATAACATAAGATTAACTTTTTGCTTTGCCACCAAATACAAAAAGGTATTCCTTCCTACTTTGCAGATAAAATCTCTTAGATTAATTGACAAACCTTGAACCATAATGTAAAAATGTGTTCACATGAAAATAAAAGTCCCTGTATATGACATCACATGCTGAAAGGGTGGTACACATCTACAAAACTGGAGTGATGTGCTGACTCAAACACCTAACACACTTTATTGTGCCATTAGTCATACTGCACTGTCTCAGCTATCAAAAAGAAAAAAAAGTATAAGTGAAAGCAGTTATTCATTCATCCATTACCATTATCCATAATGCTTCCTCCTCTTTTTACTGTTAGGTTTAGACATATACTTCATGACCCCTGTTGGAAGATGGCCTTAGTCGAAAGATTGATTTAAAGATATCTGCTTAAGCTACTCACCTCCATCATCACACAATGCTTGCACCCATTAATCATTACTTAGAGTATGCAGGGGCAGAATCTGTTGTGCAGCTCAACCTGGGTATTCTGGATTAGTGGGCTGAACATGGACTTTGTGGATTAATTCCAGATATGCAATTTGTGGTAGATAATTCAACTCATGCTGCCCATAGGTTGGGGAAAATCCTTCCCGCCAAACCTCTGTGACTTTGGGAGACTGCAGCATCATTTTCTGGAGCCCTTATGCTTCATGGTATAAAAAGCCAATTACTGCCCATAAGCAATGTGTGTAGCCCCCTAGGAGTTGGTACGCCTCATTGTTGACTACCGCTTTAACTAAATTGAAGCTGAAGCAATTTTTATGGCTATTCAAATAAGTCATTCTTTTCATGAAACTTCATAGCAAGCATAACTGGATAATACAGTGTGGTGGGGTAATATTCCTATTGCAAAATTAGTGCACAGAAGCAAAATACTTCCTCTTTAACATGATCAGCTATGGAAAATATTGAAATATCTGCACTTGAAAGCCACACATAAAAAAGTTCTCTACTTGTTGACTTTTGCAGGACATACTCCCTACCTGCAAATGTTAGAACTTTAAAGACAGTATGCCTTTGTGAGCTCCCTTGCAGTACAAGAGGTGATCCATATAGAGGGGCTTATATATAAGCGTATCAACAAAAAAGGTAATTCTTAAATTAATGATAAGCCATCTAGGCTTATACAATACAGTGATGAAACCTTCTTCTATTGTCAATAATGGAATGGTAAATGCAGTTTTGTGCTGCCAGTAAACAATGAAAGTGTTTCTAAGATGTTAAACCAAAATGAGAAGAGGGTACTCAGAACTGCTTACCAATTGCCACAAAGCCTTCCTTGGTGAGATGGCCACCATTGTTATTGCAGGAGAAAAGGAAAACAACTGCTATTTCACATGAAGAGCATACCAGTTATTTCACTGACAACCTTATGTATTTGTGCTGAAAAGGATAGTGTAGGATCCATCCAAACTCCCAAATATTTAGAACTTTTAACCACATGTTGATGCTTATCAACAGGACCTGTCAGCTCCATTCATCTATATGCAGGATAAAGTGTTTATGTTTTCCAAACATTATATTTTGTATTTTATAAATAATTACTTTAACGTTTCATTCCTCAGGAGCTTGACAGACTTGGGTTATAATATAGTTAAGTGAGTTACAAATTCATTTAAAACAATTATTTGATTTCCAGTTGATAATATTGTCTGTTTAGTTTGCACTGTTAGTAGTTCTTGGTGAGACAATAAAACTTTTGATATAGATGTAAAATACCAAAGGTCCTTTTTGGTCTGTTTGGGACTGCTAATTCTATGCATTTATCTAAGTGGCTTTAAAACTACTTTATGAAGCTGACTGCTGTGTCAGCATCAGTGTTTGCGCTTTCACAGGTAAATCTTGAGAATTTCTCAAACAATTGTATGATATTGGTTGACTTAAAGTGTTTAAATTCATAAATGTTACAAGGCAAGACCAGGGAAATAATACGTGTAGAGGCTAAATTTCTTCTGACCTTATCTAAAATATTATATCCACTGGTGGGCTTATTAATTATCTATTGCACATATTTTTTGTTAATTATCTCCAAGAATATCTGGGCTTACATTATGTTGGAAGTATAGGTGCTGCAGTTAATTCAGAAGTACTTAATGTCTTCTAAAATAATTCAGCATTGGTTAATAGTACGTTCTTCAGATATTTTCAGGTATCTAGCATTATCATCTGGGGACATGGGAGTATCCTGTAGCAAGCCATACATTGTTACACATCTCAGTGTTAAACAGCAGCCGAAGCATAAATCACTGTAAGTCAACCTAATACAGGGAAATAGTTGTTGGTTCATACAAAAACTGTGATTTCATCTATTTTCTGAGAGAACTGCAGCCTCTTTTAAGCTGAAGAAGTTTCCGTTTAGCTGAAAAGACAGGCCGTGATATGTAACATTCACTAAAGTAAGGATAATCTACTGAATGTGTTAAAAAAATTCAAAGGCTGGCTTGTGCAATACCTGTCAAGAAGTGAATGCTCATCACTACATATACCTGAAGTCACTGTCACTGTACTCAGTAGCATATAGGCTACTTACATGTCCCTTATGTCTGGTTTATAGGGCTATCTCTGACCCAAATCTAATTGAAATGCTGCACATCCATAAGTCAAGTAGGACTAGAGTACCTATTCCAGGTACCTCAAACTAGCCTGCAACATAAACAGGACCTGCTGGAGAAAGAGCTACATCCCTCAGAGGTTGCAACTCCTCTGCAATATGCTTCCAGTTCATATCAAGCAGAGCACCTCCATGACCCTGTTTCAGCACAACCTGGATGACTGGATGGGAAACTGAAAATTTTTGCTGGGGATTCCCCTGGCTTCTCTTCTGGACATGGGTAGTCCTTGCTAGGAAAAATCTTGGGCATAGATGATATTTCTCCTCTATTATTATATTGTGATTTAACGGCTATGCTTGTAAAGACCCTTGGGTCAATAGCCTAGTAACATCCTATGAACCTCTGATCCTCTGTTAGCTATTATGATGCTGTGTATCTAAATGATATTTATGTAAGATACTGTACATTTTTTTTCGATCATGTTTGTGCACTTATGTACATTTTGTATTCCTTCTTATATCATGTAACTGTATTTTATGTATATGTCAAAACTGGTATTAAATGTATGGCTTTTCTTCCCTGTCATCCGCTGGAAAAGTAAATCCCAGTCAGACTTTCCTGGTAAACAAAGATAAACAAATAAATAATAAAATAAATAATTTATTGCGGTATGCAGGCTCAATTACCAGTTGGTGAAAACCATGATTTGTTGATGAACACTGCTGTTGAAGTTTCCATTAGGTACCCAATAGAGGTTAAAATACCTTAGCAACAATATAGTATTACACCTTAGATTGCTTAATTGATTTTAAGTTCTTTATTAACTGCAAGTTGAGTAGCTGAAGGAGCTTAATAGTACACACTGATATAAATTTTAAGAGAAGTCACAACAAGGTATTCTTCAACCATACAAGCTCACAGTTAGATCTATTCCCATATGTCCGTCACAGATTGCTAAATTACACTCACTGCCAACACTATTAGATTATAAAGCAATTAATAAGCTATTAATTTGTTTACATACAAGTAGAAGCACACACCACATTGTCTATGGCCAAGTCTGTGACTTTGATATATACGGTATTTTGGGCACACATTCATTCATTCACACTCATTCACATACACACACATACACAAACATGCACACACAAATAATGAATGCCTTCTCCCTAGGCATTATTTCCTGGACGTTGTTAATGCAAATCCTCTGTAACAGGTAGCCTACACCCTCACAAGGGGCTCAAATGTTCTGGACTTAGTACTCACCAATATGGGGGGAGTCACTGTACTACCCCTGTGTTCTGCCCTCCCTAGTAAGGTCAGGTCATACATCTGTATCATTTGAAGTAATGATCAGACCTGACACCCCCACAGCAGCAATAAAAATGACAAACTCCAAAGCAAACAATAGCCTACTAAGCAATGGTTTGAAAAGTTCCAAACCCCTTGCTTACACAGCAAACAATGACTCCTGTGTAGAGGAGTAAACCAACACCCAGTATAACCACTTAAACAACTATTTTGACTCTGCTATACCTGACAGGATCAAAACCAAGTCCTTTCATAAAATCAAAACAGCCTGGTACACCTCGAGTATAAACAGGTTATATAACAAAAGGAAGAAACTGATATCTAAGAACAAGAGAGAATTTAGTCAGCTAAGAAAGAATACCTCCACAGTTTGAACAAGCACATCAGATATCTGGAATGTCCTCTAAAGCTAGTTATGAGGCTAAATTAGCATCCCTAGCTAAAGACAATAATAAGGCATTCCTTAGCTACTTCTGAAATCTAAAAAGGAGTACCCAGCTGTGTGCCGGACTCATAGTGGATGGTACCACAAAATAAAAACAAAGGACAAACTGAGAACCAGATAAAAAGGTAAAAAATGTGAGACAAAAGTACTGTGGCATTTCAAATCCTTTAACAGAATAATGCTAAAACCATTTAACGCTTTTGTCCACAATGGACCTCATCAGAAAAGCATGGCCTCAATGGGACCAGATAACATCCCAGGTTGCTTAATAAACAACGTAAAACATGACGTAGCTGATCTACTTGGCAATCTCTTCAACCATAGCCTGAGCATTGGCTTTGTTCCAGCAGAGTGGAGAACAGCAACAGTAATCCCCTTGCATAAAGGGGGTCTATCAACCGACTCTGGGAAATATAGACCCATAAGCCTAACCAGCCTTATCTGCAAGGCCATGGAAAGAATCATCATGGACCTTATCAACAAGGACACAGGCAACCTTCAAACTCTCAACACAACCCAGTTTGGCTTTGTTAAAGTAGATCATGCTTACTAAACCTGATGGACTTCTTTGAGAATATCACCAAAGCCCCAGACAAAGGCAAAGCAGTACATACTCTCTGTCTTGACTTAGCCAAGGTACTCAACACAATCCCTCACTCTGGTATCATCAAAAAACTCTCCCTTCTGGAGATTAACCCATATGTCATTAGACAGGTAGCCAACTGGCTCACTGACAAAACCCATACCGTCAAAGTTGTGGATTCCACCTCCACTAGTAGATCAGTTACCACTGGGGTAGCACAATTCTGTGCTAGGCCCGCTACTGTTTGGAATCTATTTCATGTAAGTCCAGGCAGATGACTGCAAACTGGGTGCAATCATTGAGTTCCCTAAAGATATTAGCATATTACAGGAGAGGTTAACACAGACAGATTATTGTTGCGAAAGCCACAGTCTAAAACTAAATGCAAAAAAGTACATCATTGCCCCTTTGGCAAATAGGTAGCCACTGCAAATTACAATATAAGCAGCAGCCCCCTAAGCTTGATGCCAGTGGTGCGTGACTTGGAAACACAAGTTAATAGTAGTCTAAACTTCAATCATCATCATGTGTCCACAGTGGTAAGGAAAGCCTTTTATGTTGCACACCTGATAAGTAAGGGCATCACATCCAAGACAAAGGATGTTGTAATTCCTCTGTACTCAGCCTTCATCAGACCACTAATAGAGTACAATGCTACCATCTGCATGCACCTTGCCAGACACCTGCAGCAGCTAGAAAGAATACAGAAATTCCTGACCAATAGAATTCAGAGACTGCAAAATATGACCTACATGGAAAGACTGAAAGCACTTCACTGTACTCTGTGTCTTTCAGGTTGCTGAGTGGCAACCTGTGCCTGGCCTACACAGCAGTCTCTGACCCTGCCCTGCACATCCACAAATCATGTGGGACAAGAATCACTTGCTCCAGACATCTCAACATAGCACGTGACTTAAATAGAACATGCTGGAGAGAAATATATGTCTCCCAGAGACTGCCACTACTCAGAAATAAACTCCCAATTCACATTAAACATAGCTCCTCAATGACCCTATTTAAGTGCAACCTGGGCAACTGGATGGGAGACCATAAATACACCCCTGGGGTATTACCTATGTCCCTCAGATAGGGGTAGCTAGTGTTGACCATAGATTCACTCTGTAAATAACAAACCATCTAACAATGGTCAATTAGGGAACACAGGTATTACATGGCTAGGCTTCTAAAGGCCCCAGTGCCATTATCCTAGTAACCTACTATGAACCTATGAACCTATTTTTGAATATCAGAGCTATGAAAACAAATCTCAATTGGGAATCAAATCCAAGACTTCCCATAACAATCTATCTATAAGTAACTGTTGAGTTTTTCTTTAACCTAGCTTCAGTTATACCTATAAAGTTATATCTGTTTTCTTGAAGCCAAATTTTAATGTCTGTTAATTTGTTTCAAATACTACAAGAATTAGTGGAAGATGTTTTAGATATTGCATACTAAAAAGGCAAATGAAAGACAGAAAGCAAAGTAAACAAAATTAATGTTGATTGTAGTTAAAGAGTACTGCATCAAACAGGAATGGATGAGAATTATAAATAGGTGATAGAAGCACGCTGAATGTAATATGTTTGCAATGCCGCTAGATACTCTTCTACTTCTTCTTCTTTCGGCTTTTCCCGGTTAGGGGTCACAGTGGATCACCTGTCCGCTCATGATTGGCAGTGGAGTTTTATGGTGTCGAGTTGCCAGCCCGACGCCCAACCTTCCACAGAAGGCACACACATGCACATATTCACACATAGGGCCAATTTAGCGTGTCCAGTCCACCTACTGCATGTCTTTGGAATGTGGGAGGAAACCAGAGCATACTGCTATACACTAATTCAAGAAGTATTCAGAATAACTTAACAGCTGTTGATGACAGCAATAAAAAGTAAGATATAAAAATAAATTTAAGACACAACAAGATATAACCAAATATAGCAAATATTGCTAGTAGAAACACTAAACCTGAAATGTAATAGTTTAATTATGAAATTAACATCCTAAAACAGATAAGATAATTGTCATACATGAAAAGAAGATCAATAAAAAGTGAATAACCTTTAAACAGTATCAATGACAACCCATACAAGTGCATTTTTGGGTATTGGTAATAATATTATTAATCTTTGTCTAGTTAAATAAGACATATAGACACATTTATTAAAAATGCACATTAAATCAGTGAAGGAAAGATTAAATGCATACATGTATATATATATATATATATATATATATATATATATATATATATATATATATATTTATATATATCTATCTATCTATATATATATATATATATATATATATATGGGTCTAGGACACATGCTCGACTAGCATATGTCCGAATCACAA